>NC_056049.1:5939937-6241575 GCF_004379255.2 Salvia splendens
ATGTATACGTGCATAATCTTGCACAACATGATTGTCCGAGACGAAGGACCCGATGCCGGAAATTGGTTCGACCCCGAATCCCCCGGAAGCTCAACTGCAAGTAGTCCGCCGCGAAGTGGAGCGCATCCATCTATACAAGAACGGTTGGCTATTCGGGCAAGGACACGCGACTCTAGCGCCCACACCCAACTCCAAGAGGATCTAATTGAGCACATTTGGGAAAACTTTGGCGGAGAATATTAAATTATGTCATTTTTATTTTTTTAGAATTTTAATTATGTCTTCGCTTTTTTAATGTTAAGTTGTAATATTGTTTTAATTTTAATAAAGTGTGTTTGTTTAAATTGAATTGGGTTTTAAAAAAATTATAAATTAAATTGAATGAATAGTAATTAAGAGACGGTATAGAGACGGTTAAGAGACGGAGCGTTGCAGCCTCCGTCTCTTAATTAAGAGATGGAGGAAAAAAGGACAGTGGGGCCCTCAAATAGTGCTCAAATAGTAGTTAAGAGACAGTTTAAGAGACGGTATAGAGACAGCGTTGTGGATGGCCTTAGGCTTGTGTTTGTGTTTGTGTTTTGGTGGAAAGTTGCTACTCTGCCTACTAACATTAATAAATCAATGTCCCCTCATTCATACTCACATGTCTTGTTCAACCGACCTAACCTTATTATTGTGTGGTTATATGTTTCAATCTTATTACTATTATCTTTAAGGGTGATGATTTAGAGACATAATGTCTCCAAGACATAATACCCCTATGTCAATTTGACATAAACCAAATTATTGTATAGACTAACATACCCTTATTTCGAATTAAATAATAATTGAATAAATAAATATATATCAATTAATCATAAAAGGAAAGGCAATTCATATCAAATTACTATCTTTTATCTAAATATACATCAATCAAATTATTATCAAAAGTCAACTCATATTATAAATTGACTTTCTACAAATTTGCATTATATAAAAACATTTGACATCTAATAGTCATATAGGAGTACTTAATTTCTTAATACTATCATCCAACGAAATAAAAATATTCATTCGCATTCAATTATTTTATTATTAAATAATCATTAAGGTTCTAGATTGTAAAAAATATACATATAAGTATATATATTTAATTTTTAATTGTTATCATCCAACGAAATAGTAATAGTTAGCATCAAATTATTTATTAGTATTAAAAAATTATTTAAATTATAAGTCATACAAACGGCTACATGTATATATATACTTAATTTCTAAGTGTTATCGTCCAACGAAATAGTAAACGTATTCACATCAAATTATGTTATTATTAGTATTAAATAATTATTTAAATTCTGAATCATAAAAATGACTACATGCATATATATACTTAGTTTTTTAGTGTTATCATCCAACGAAATAGTAATAGTTATTCACGTCCAATTTTTTTTGTTATTAATAATGTTTAAAATTCTAAATTTAAAATACTTTTAGTAAATAGATGTATGTATATATACTTAATTTTTTACTTGTTATAATCTCATGAAAGAAAGGGTTGTGTATAAAAAATGAAAAAATTTAATTGTGAAATATGACTATTAAATTTATATAGCTAAATTATTTTAGCTTTAGAAATTATTACTTAATTAAATTATTTTGACACCATCTGACAATTTAATTCTAGTATACATATTTAAATTGTTGTTCCCTAACATTTTGTCCATTAATAAATTAAAACATGTATAAATTTCAAATCTTAATTTTGATGCTCTAAGAACTCAAGCAATTAAATTGATTTATTAATTTTATACATATAAATTCTAGATTCAATAATGTTTTGTAATGATAAAATTAAGATTGAGTATTAAATCTATTAAGTACATATAAGTTTAGAATTTTAAAAATATAATTGTATAATGTACTATTTAAATAAAGTTTAAATTCATTATTTAAAATTATATTTTAAAATAAAATTCGTGACTTAGCATCATAGGAGTATTTAATACACTTCATACAATTTGAGTATAATTTGCTTAAATCAAGCCATCCATATAAATACACACAACTTTCCTAATCAAGTAATTGTTATATATAAATAAATGTTTTTATATGCATAAGGGTAGTATGGTATATATACAAAACATTTATTTGAATAAAAATATAAAACAAGCTAAAATGACTATTTTAACCTCATTATGTCTTAGACATTATGTCTCCAAAATATTTTCCTATCTTTAATTATATTCTAGATCATATGATAGAAGCTACTGCTGATTAAAATAAGTGGTAATATAAATTATTCGAAGAAAATATTCTTTGTTGTTTTGAGTCGGTTGATATCGAAGATATGGAGTATATATCACTACTAGGAACCATAATAGTCATAAACAAAGTATCAAATAGTGAAAATGAAGATAACTTAGAATATTGAGGAAAAAAATTCCCTACGCTTCCTAGTTAGTTGAAATGTTTTGTTTAGGCAAGACATTTAAGAAATTTAATAGTGCAAGAGATTTAAGAAATTTAATAATAGATCATTATTTTATTGACTTTATTCTTAATTATTTATTTTTCGTAGAAAAAGATATACTATGTCTCATTCACTATAAAGGATACAATTTTATAAATAGAAACATTACTCTTTTTCCTTTTTTTCTTACTTTATTTTCTCTCTACTTAACTCACAAAATAATATTGTACTACAGAAAATCTCATGCCGAATGAGAAATACTCCACTTAGAATAGGACGGATGAATTACTCTTTCAGCCTTTCTCTATAGTTAGACTCACAATTGTGCCCTTTAATACCCAATGGTGCGTTATAATGCTAACTTCTCTTAAATTGCTAACTTCTTAATTTATTAGACCATCCGCAATGGGCGGACGATGGCACGCCCTATGGCGCGCATCGTCCGCGCCATTCATCGTCCGCCCCCACTGTGGGTGTATGGCATAGGCCGCGGACGATAGTCGCGGCCTATGCTTCGGGCGCGACTTAAACCGCGGACGATGGCCATCGTCCGCGCCATCGTCCGCCTCATTGCGGACGCAGCGGACGATGGTCGGGGACGATGGCCATCGTCCGCGACATCGTCCGCCCCATTGTGAAGGCCGCGGACGATGGCACGCAGACGATGGCACGTGGTTTCGTTTTTTTATATAAATCTCGTTTCTCATTCAGTTGTGCATACGAACATATCGACTATCTCTCAACATATTCTCTCTCAACATCCAACGAAAATGAATCCCGGCGAAGACACCAATAGTTCTAGTTCGTCTGATTCCGGTCGTTCGATTGACGAAGCATTAGATGCAGCCGTTGAAGAGGCCATGGCAGCATGCTATTCGCAAATGCAGCGCGAGAAGACGGCGGCTGCAGCGGCGGCTGAGCAAGTCCATCGTCCTATTCGACCTAGGACGTATGTCCGACGCAACCACGAGGAAGCTCACAGGCGTCTGGTTGAAGACTATTTTGCCGATCAACCACGTTGGGGCCCGACTGTTTTCCGTCGCCAGTTTCGAATGTCGAGGTACCTTTTTCTCAGCATTGTTCGTACATTGTCTTCACGTGAAGAATACTTCACGTTTCAGGAGGACGCCATCGGGAAATCCGGCCTTACACCATTGCAAAAGTGCACGACTGCTATTCGTCAGTTGGCATACGGCACCACGGCAGACCTTTTTGACGAGTACCTCCACTGTGGGGAGACTACAGGCTGCGAGTGTCTGAAGTACTTTTGTCGGGGGATAGTAGAGGCCTATGGCGACACATATTTGCGCAAGCCGACTGTCACTGATTGTCAGGGTTTGATGCAGATGCACGAGACGGTGCACGGGTTTCCTGGGATGCTCGGGAGCATCGACTGTATGCACTGGCAGTGGAAGAACTGTCCGAGGGCGTGGAGAGGCCAATTCACAAGTGGATACAAGGGCAGCCACCCGACGATGATACTCGAAGCCGTCGCTGACTATCGGCTTTATTTGCGCAAAAGCAAGAGGCGGCGCGGAAGGATGTAGAGCGGGCATTTGGGGTGCTCCAATCACGGTGGGCAATTGTGAAAGGGCCGGCTCGTTTCTGGTACAAGGAAGTCATCGCCGATGTCATATATGCGTGCATAATCATGCACAATATGATAGTCGAGAGTGAAGGCGGAAGCATCACCGATTGGAATGACGACGACCGTGCATCTAGCTCTGCCGGCACATCGACCGAGACACCCGATAGAGGGTTACCGTTAGGTTTCGATGAGGTTTTATCTAGGCAGGCCTCAATGCGCAACCAACAGGAGCATGCGCAGCTCATGAGCGACATGATTGAAGAAGTATGGGCTCGTAACCGCCGTCGCTGAGTTTGCGTTTTTTATTATTTCGCATTGTAATGTATTAATTTTTATTAAATGAATGAAGTTTTTAAAATTCGTATTTTAAATGTATTTTAGTTTTTTTTAATTCGTATGTATTTTGTAAATATTACAAAATTGATGATGTGGCGCGCCATAGGGCGCCCACTGCAGGTGGAGAAGGATGAGGATAAAAATGCTGACGTGGCGCGCCTTAGGGCGCCCCACTGCTGATGGTCTTAACGCAAGTGTATCAAAAATGTCAACACCATCACATTAAAATGTCAACATAAATTTGTGTTGACATTTTAAATATCATGTCAACAAAGTGTATTAAAATATCAACTAAGTTGATGTTGACATTTTAATATGGTGGCGTTACATTTTTGATACACTGCATTGATGAACTAGCAACATAAAAAAGTTAGCAACGGAGGACACCTTTTAATACCCAAATCTATCATTTAAATTTTTATGTGCGCTTTTTATAACGTAGAAATGCATATATATTAAATAAAGAATAAAAATATAAGTTGGAGATTAAAAAAAAGGAGTTACCAGAAAAGGAAAGGAACCAGAGGGGACCATGAATATAGCTGTCATGAAATTCATGTACATGTAGAATAAGCCCCACAGATACTGTCTCACCCACCTTTCCTATAAAACTTGTTCACATTTCCCACTTATTTCATTCACAATCTTCTCTAACTATCTATTGTTTCAATCTTCAACAATCAAACCATAATCAACCTTAAAAAAATGGAAAGATCTTCAGCAGCTTTGGAGAATGATGATCTGCATCTGAGATTAGGGCTTCCCGGAAGAGACAAATCGGAGCAGCCATCCTCTTCTCAAGTAAAGAGCAAGAAGAGATCTTCATCCGACATGGAGAGCTCTTCCAACAAAGACCAAGCTCGAGTAGTCGGGTGGCCACCGGTGAGATCTTACCAGAGAAACGCAGTGCAGGGGGAATCGGGGATGTATGTGAAGGTGAGCATGGACGGAGCTCCTTATTTGAGGAAGATAGATGTGAAGCTGTACAACAACTACTCGGATCTCGTGAAGGCGTTGGAGAGCATGTTCAAGTGTAGGATGGGTGTTTATTCAGAGAGGGAAGGGTACAAGGGGTCGGAATATAGATCGACTTATGAAGACAAAGATGGGGACTGGATGCTAGCTGGAGATGTTCCATGGGAGATGTTCATCAATTCATGCAAGAGATTGAGGATCATGAAAGGAGATGAAGCTGCAAACGGATGCCTCTAGACATATTTCACATTACAAATCATAGAAATTTAGCTACTTGTATTTTCTCTTTTGCTTCCCAACTATACAATTATATCATGTACAATGATCATACTATAAACAGCAATTCACAGGAAATTCTAATTTCTGCCTCTTTTCTTTATCACATATTTTTAGGAAATGGTGAAAACTGGAGAAGTATTTCATCAAGGCAAATACCATAACACCGATTCTGAATAAAATAGACAAAAGCTTGAACAATACATACCATAGCAGTATTGTACAAAATGAGGGTGGTAGCTGAACTATGTAACATATAGATATTGGTCAATAGCTAAAAGGAGCCGAGACTATCAGCATTCATAAAACTCACATTCATGCTAGAACTTTGCTCATTGAATGATTCCATCTTTGAGTCAAGTACAGAAAGTTGTGATTTAACCCACGGCGGGTTGTACCTGCCTTCCACCCACAATGCTTCACCAGTATCTTTGTGCTTGAAGTCGGGATAGTTAGGGCTTCTCTGTTCAAGATTAAAAGAATCTGAGTAAACTAAACTAGCCTAGATCACAAACGGATAATATGATTGCAGTAACAGATCATTCATTAGTGTTAGATGCATGCTACACTTTGCAGAATACGCTGTTTGTGTATGAAGGTCTATCATTCTGGGAGATATATGTGACATTCATTTCAAGAGTGAGGTGTTACTTCTTGTAGGAAGAAACTTGCTCAAATTAGATTCATTTTTTAGGAGGAAGGTGAATCATACTGGGGGGTTAATGTGTGTTTTTCATACCTAAGTGCAATTTCAGGATTGTATTTAAATAAAATGGTCTCACTCAGCCATTTCAGGCATTATGTAGAAAGTCTACCTTGTTCTTCCTATTATCCCACCATTCCATTGGATTAGCAAAGTAGGCTTGCCAGAGTTCTTCTGTGGTACCAGTAGCATTCGCAGAAAACGTGCTTTGGCTTTTGCCTGCAGATTAATCAAAACCAAAACCAAACTTCAAATTGAATGCAAAGAAATCATAAACCAAGAGTTGTGTGTACTTACCAGGTGTAGCAGAATTAGAATCCCCATTGTACAATGGAACGGGTGATGGGCTCCCCTCAATGAAGTTTAGTTGCTGAACAACTACCTGGAAAAGATAATGGTAAATGCAAATAAGCTTTTCTCGACAATTAAATCTTGGTCTACTTGCAAACAGGCAAGAAACCTTATAGTAAACTTGCTGCTTCCCGTCATCACTTTCAACAGTGTCTGAAACTAGGCGACCAGAAACATGTATTTGTTGACCTTTTTCCACATGCTGAGAAGCAATATGCGCCAACTCATCCCAGAAAGCCAAGCTAATCCTGAGAATTATCAACAAAAATCATAAATTTACATCTTTCGGCAATCATCACAAGAATAAATGTCTAACACAGCAAAAGGCATGAATATTGTCCAAACACATGAAATTACATAGAAATAGTATCAACCAGGAAACCAATTTACCCTTTGCAGATGAAGATAAATGTGTTATAACTAAACTAGGATAAAAAGATATGTTTGGCCATTTTAAAATTGTGGACACATTATTCATCAATGTCCCAACTCCTAATCACCACAAGAGCTCTATTGGGTTTTGCCGTTTCAGTGCAGCTAGAAGAGAGAAATATAAAGCATTCATATTGACGGTCAGACTGAACAAGTGAAGGGAATCAACCTTCAAAATGATCTTTCTATAGGCTAGTTGACTCCTCTAAGGATTTCTGTTTCATGGACTTAGGTCTGTGAGACAGTCATAAAAGTTTTTGTGAAAGAGGTTCATAATTGTGGAAAACTGATCTCCTCTCTCTATTGATTCAATGTGCATGTCAACCTTTAGTAATATTCATAACACCCACACTGAAACTTCTAATGGAAGGTAGGAAGTTTTACTACCCTGCCAAATTACTCATAACAGTCATAAGCAGGTCTACCACAGCAAGCAAGATTTAAACGGAGCCTGTGTAACTGAAGTGGCTGGATATTAATAGCTGGTTAGTGGTTAAAAAGATTCGGATAATCAAGGACACATTCGGATAATCAAGGACACGTAAGTGTATAACTTCTTACTCCCACTACAATGAAGTTTATATCAGTCAAGGGGCTGCTATCGATGTACTATGCAGAAATTCCCAATGATACTGATATCTATGTAATATGCTGAAAGCGCGATGACACACCTATTAGATTCCATTCAAAATTCGCTACAACATCTCCTATCACTTTCAGTTTTCTATAGCTTGATCTACTTCAGAAAACCAAAGACACCATTTCCCATCAGCCTTTGATACACATTTTTTGGCAGAGGCATTCTTCAATATTTATTACCCAACTCTACCAAATGCAGCTATCAAATCCGAACCAATTGAAGGAGGACTCAGTAAACTTATGCATAAATTGCCAATTAAAACAGAAAAATAAAGGAATTCAATACAATGAAGAGCCAGAAAAACGAGTAACAAGAAGTGAAGTTCTACCAAGTGGTGTCGGTTTGCGATTTCTTAACGGCGAGGCGAGTCCAAGCCACAGCTTTTCCGGAAGCAAGGTGTTTGATTTGAACCGGAGCCCCAACGACGCCGATAAGCTGCACGGAATTGCAGAGCTCCTTCTTCCACTGAATCTCCGCCGGGCTAGGATACTGAGGCCCCGGCGCTGCATAACGCTCGTACTCATAGAGCACACTGTTACTGCTGGCGGCGCCGTAATCGTACGAACATTTAATTAGTGGGGCGGGAGCCAATTTTCGCGCGGCGTTGGGGTTTAGGAAGCGAGATGAGAAAGAGGAATTTCGAATTGGGCCCCGGTGGAGAAGAAGAGTGTTATTTAGTATGAGAGTCTGCTTTAACGCCATGGCAACACTATTTTAGGGTTTATGGAGAAATTAGTTTGGGAAGAAAGACTAGTGTGAGTCTTTGGGATTAAACAGTTTATTTATTACCTTATCCATACATGGAAAATAATCAAAGACCAAATTGATGCATACAATCTCTACAGTAAAAAGTAAGGGTATTTGGTTTTTTTTTAGTTATGTTTTTTTTTTCAAATATCATTTTGTTCTTCCTCTAAGGGCATCATTAACCCCGTCCCCATTTCCGGCCCCAAGTCCCCTCCACGTCATCATTCCTCTACAGTTGCGGCCCAGGCCCCAACTGCTGTAACCCTGCAGGTTGCGGCCCGGGCCGCAACTAATAAATGACACTATTCACAACTTCAACCTATTTTATTCGTAAATGCAATACGTTGAACAATTCAAACCGGGAAAATACATTGTTCAGTCGAAAAAAGAAAATTACAAATCCTAGAAAAAAAATACAAATCCTAGAGAAAAAAAATTACAAATCCTAAAAAAAAAATATTAAATCCTAAAAATAAAAATTACACGTCCTAGAAAAAATATTGAAATAATTTAGAGGATAGAAATGGAGAAATTGGTGGAAGAATATTGAAGAAATGAGTATAAATGGACAAAAAAATAAAAAAAAAATACATTTTGGGGGTTTGCGGCCCGTCCCGCACCGTGTAACCCTAGGCCGGGCCGGGCCGCGGGATGCTCACCAGGCCGGGAACGCGGCCCCGGGAGCGGCCTGGGCCGTGACTCGCCTCCGTGTAACGCATGGGACGGGCCGGGACTCGCGATTTGCGGCCCGGCCCCTAGCGTTACCGATGCTCTAAAGGAGTGATCATTTCCATCTTCTACCATAAGCTTGGTTACATTACATGTGCCATCATTCCACCACTTCTCACAGGTTGTCCCTCCATGTCTCTAGAATTGCATCCCTCCTTCCAAAGTAGAAACACATAAAGCAAATACTAAGATAGGAAGAAGCTACATTATCCACTAGTCTTATACGAGTGTGGCCTCTATTGATGAATTGGGATTCATTAGAATGTGTTATGCTACTCTTAGGAGGTTACATGAAAAGGGAGGATAGGACCATGACATATTCAATTAAAAGCATTTGGTATCACAAGCATCACTTCATCACTCGTTTATTGCCCAGTATGTTTAACATGCATTTGAAGAATGTAATTGGTATCCATGCATTATCCTGTAAAAATACTGGGTGTTGAAAGTATTATTTTATTACTCAATTACTATGCAGTATGTTGTTGAATATTTGTGGACTAATTGATTGTTGGACTAATGCATTTAATCAATTGGGTTGATCCAGTTGGGTTTAATGCTGAGGCCCAATTTCCTTTAAGTGGGCAGTCCGTTTCATGCCCGGTCCATTGAGTAACTTACCTCACCGATGGCCGCCATGTATACCGCCTCTCTCGGATCACCAAACATAGCCGTCGGATCCAGGGTTGTGTTTGTGATGAGTGTTAAGTGAGGCGCCGCTTCGTTTTTTCCTCTTATTCCATTCTCTCTCTCTCTCTGCAATGCGATATTCTCTCTTCCTTCTCTCTACTTTCTCTCACTACATCCATGGCGGTTTTCGCCGGTCTTCTCATCCGATCTTTGGTTTCTACCGATGATTCTGTGTTATAGTTGATTCTATCGGTGAAGATTTGGAGTTAGGTTACTTACTCGATTTCCTTGTTGAGTTTGGTCTTGGATCTGACCTAGGGTTTCAAATCTGACTTGGTTGAGTGTTCGGTGTGAGAGATTTTTTGTAGATCGTGGAAGATTCGTGAGATTTGTGACGTTCCGAGACCGTGGTTGTGAACTGGTGGTAGGTGAGGTTGTGGTCTCGGGCGCCTGTGTTCAACGGTTTCTCTAGTTGTGACTGACTGGTTGAAGCGTGTGGGGAGGTTCTTGGCCCAGTGTAGTCGCTGTTGTGACCTGAGCCAACTTCTGTCTCTTCTAACCTTTGAATTGTTTGTTCTGTTATAGATCCTTCGGGATCATTTCTAGTATTACTAATCTATTTACTTAGTGTGTAGGAATTAGTCGGTGGAGCTAGAGGATTCAAGTCTGGTGAAATACTTGATCTCAACTAGGGTTCCGATTGGGGTTTCTGTACTTAGTACCTATTGTAATTCAGTAACTCTCTTTTGTATTGTGGCTTGTTCCTCCAAGTCTAGCCAATTCAGTAAGTAGTGTAATAGCAAAAGAGGTCCTAGTAATAATGTCATGGTGGTCTGATCCCTACACATGCATTTTTTTGTAAAAGCATTTGATATCACAAACATCACTCTATTACTACTCTCTCGCTCCTTTGCTGCAACATATCTCCATAGGGGAGCATTAGGGTCCAAGTGGCCCTTAAGTGTTAAGTTCAAATGTATTTCTAGCCTTAGGATTAACTTGATGGACGATTCGGATGTAAAGGATATATCATACCCCGAGTTACATTATTTAGGAGTTCTGGTTACATTATGGGGGTATAATTGGTACATTTTATTCAGGATTCGGTTTTAAAACGGAAGGACAAGAGTAGATTATAATATTAATTTTATTATGAACTTTTGAATAGGGTCGAAGAGGACAAGAGTAGATTATGAAGACGACTTTGATGATTACTTTGAGGAGATGGATGTAGAGGATGTAGTGGACGGAGGTAGTCGAAAGACGGATGATGTGCTCTATTTTAGGATAACAAGAACATTGTAGCAGGATTTTGTACTCCATTTAGTATTGCAAATGTAATGTATTCTGTGTTGACATTATTCGTGGAACATATTACATTATTTAATAGATTATGTTACATTATTTTTAAATAATGTAGTCGTTACAGCTTTGATGTATGGATTGCTAAATTAAATAAAGTAGTAGTATAACTCAAAAATTAAAATTTTCTACTCTTTCCATTTCCGCAGTTTACGTGTTATTTAATTATAATATGCTATAACAATTTTATAATTATAATATGCTATAACAATTTTATTGTAGAAAGATGTGGTTAAGATTAAGATAATTAATTAAGAAAATTAAATCATGGCAGTCTTGAATTTAGGAAGCATATATAACGTAAATCATGAAAGCAAACTAACTAAATTTCTCATACCAAATCTACCCTTTTTAAATTAAAATAATAATTTTATTAATAAAAGGAGCATGTATCTCGGCCATTAGATTACGAAATTGAATGGATGAGATTTGCATGAACTTTTGACATAATTTATATTATAGATATGAACACTCCCCTATCTCGATATGTAATCTTCCATATGATCTTTCTAATTACTACAAATAAAGTATGTATGTCCATCACATGCATCACATAATCAAAATTAAATAAATAAATAAATAAAGTCAAAATTGCATCTTTCAAACGTCCTATTTAAGTTGCGAGTTCAATATCATTATTCATTGCCATAAAATCACAAACTATTGTCCTAATCACAAAAATTGTACTCCCTTCGTCCCAACTAAGTTGAGTCAGTTCTTTTTTACACTCGTTTTGAAAAAATCATAATAAATAACTAATATATATATATATATATAATAAAATAAAAGCGTGAATAATATATAGAAGAGTATTATCTATATTATTCTCGTTTTTATTTTACTATATATCGACTTAAACTATTTTTTACAATTTTTTCAAGAGTGCAAAAAAGAAGTGACTCAACTCAGTTGCGACAAAGACAATAATAATTACAATACAAACACTATATTTTTTACTACTAAGTTATAAAAAATTCATCACAATAAAACGACATAGAGTAGTTGTTAAAAACTAGTACTAGTCCGCAACAAAAGATACGGTTTTGAATCAAAACAAAAAGGTAACCTTTACTTGCTGTGGTAAGCCAAACAAATCCACCGTGGAATATCACAAACTTATTGCACTCTGCAAGTAATCCAATCGCTGCCTAAGCACGAATTATCTTTGGATTACAAATTGTCAACAGGAATTCGTAGACTAAAATTTTGGCAAATAAACCAAATCGACACAAATATTTGGTAGGTACAATAAATATCTTCAAAGATGTTCAACGCCTGTCAGAGGCAACGGATTCACTGGAGAATAGGTACTTCACTCTTGACAGAACGGAGTCGTGTGCTGGATCATATGGGTGATCCTTAGATGGGATCTCCAAGATGGCTGGGATTGGTTTGTTATAGCTGTCCACTAGAAACCGTATCATATTTGCTACCTGAAATGTTAAAACAATAGATGCAATTAGGGATGTCAATCGGGCCAGCCCACCGGGTTTCGGGCCAACCCTATTCGGGTTGCGGGTCAATCGGGTGCGGGCTAATCGGGTTGTTATTTTTTCGGGTTATAAAAGTTCAGCCCTAACCCTAAAAGCTCGGGTTTCGGGCTAGCCCATCGGGTTAATCGGGTTGCTACCGATAAAATTAACATGCGATCAATCCAATAAATAATGGTGAAAATTAGTTATATTTATAAAATGTAAAATATTTAATTATGATAAATTTGAGATATATGCGTAAACTCAAATATTAACATGATCAAATACTAATATTTGAGATTTATGCAACATAAAACATAAACATCAAGAAATTTTAAAGCATGTTTAGAAATTTAAATATATTTTTTAGTGAATTTGAAGTTTCTAATTCATTTATCTATTATTATATTAATAAAAACTTAATATATAATTTATATATTTAATATATAAAATGGAAAGTTATTTTTTCAGTAATCTGTATTATAAAATAATCAATGAAGTGTCGAATTAGAGTCAAACAAATAGAACAATATAAATTTTATCGGGTTTCCGAGCCAGCCCATCGGGTTTTCGGGTCTGGCCCTAACGGGTTGCGGGTTAATCGGGTGCGGGCTAATCGGGCTGTAATTTTATCGGGCTGGAAATTTTCAGCCCTAACCCTATAAATTTGGCGGGCTATTCGGGTCAGCCCACGGGTTGCAGGCTAAATTGACATCCCTAGATGCAATCAAGTGCAAGCTTTTCAGACAGTTTGTAAATCTCTTCTACAATAAGCAATATCATGATTGGTTCCTCCCTCGGATAAACAAGACTGCACCAACTACCTCTGAATGCATTATTTAGTATTGAGCATGAAAAGAAATGAACGACTTACATATTGACTGATCAAAACTATTGCAATGTCTTCTCTTGCTGTGAAATCTTTGAAGGCGTCTTCAATCTGTTTCACAGTAGTTTCTACAACAAAAGCGATGATCTTCAATAAGAATCGTAAATGGCATCAACAACTTTACAGAAAAGAAATGCAAAGTCAATCTTTCTTAGCATGAACACACTCACAGAACAGACATCATACATGGGTCATTTAAAATCTTCATTATAAGAAGAGAGTTATAACTAATTTATTCTGATCTCAGAAGGAAAGCATTCCCCACTAATCAACCCCGTATATCTATCCATATCACAGGGATTAGCCATGTGAAGATGATTATTATAAAAGATTTTTAATATGATTCCTAACTCAAGCCCATTTCTGGTTTCCATTTACACACTAATTTAAACAAATTTTCCACACAAGAAAGTCCCTCCAAAATCCAAAGCACTAAATATCTTATACAAGTTCCAACAAAAAGAAACTAAGTAAAAGTAAAGTTTTACTATACACCTAAGCTCCAGAATACTGGAATGGTGTACACATTGATACTCAAAAAAGGTCAACATGTATAAAAAAACTATACTTACATAATAAAGAGAAATCTGTAAAATGATCTCGAAAGGCAGAATAAGACCAAATTCAGTCAACAAAAAATGCTTAATTCGTACAGCTTTTTAACAAACACCATTCCATACAGCAATGTAAACGGTATATCAAAATACCAGAAGATATAATTCATCATAAATCATAAATATACTCCCTCCGTCCCAACTAAGTTGAAACATAACTTTTGGGCACGGAGATTAAGAAATTGTATTGAAAAGTATGAGAGAGGAATAAAGTAGGAAAGATAAAGAGAGAGTAAAGTAGGTGATGGAATAAAGTAAGAGTGATCAGATGTTTTGTTTTTTGTCAAAAGGGGAAATGACTCAACTTAGTTGGGACATCCCAAAAAGGAATGCGACTCAACTTAGTTTGGACGGAGGGAGTACTTATCTTCGAGCCGGCACATTACCGAAGATTCAACTCTTTTGTAATTTAACATTATGTAGAGTGTTTTGTACATCATCTTCTTTCCAAAAAATTGAGGTTATATTTACACATTTTGTTGCAATTATACAAACATAAATATGATAGACTAAGAAAGCATGATTTGGCATTGAGTTATTGCAGTCATTACATCCTAATTAAAATAACAAGTAGTATAAGTAAACACAGGCAGTAAACATACTTGAGTCAACTATGAGGTAATTTGTCTTCCTCCTCAAATCAACATTGCCAACTCCAGCCAACAAAAATCCAGTAATTGTGTCCTACATTAATAAGGGTATCATGACATCTGTCAATATATTTGGATAAAAGAAAGAGCAGTAATTATAACAGACTTGGCTACATAAATTCCTCCATCAGGTTTTCTTACATCAGAAATATAGAAAAACAAACAATAAAGGGACAGAACCCCATTAAAACACATAAAGCATTTCATTTAAAAGCATAGGTGACTGCTGCCTAAGTCTAATAACATTAATACCTAAAATTATCTTTTAGGAGTGACATGCAACTATTGTTCTGCTTCAAGCAGGGGCAGAGCCAGCTATTGGCTAGGTGGGCAAATGCGTTATACTACTAATTTCTATATATAGTTCAAGTTATTAACTGAATGCCCCTATTAAATTCTCAATAGTACCCTATATATTTTTGCCCTCTCCAGTATGATTTTCTGGCTACACCCATGGCTTCAAGCATGCATACACTATAGGACCCATTGACAGCATACGCACCAATAAGCTCGAGTCAGTAAATAAAATTCAAAACTAAAGGAGCAGTTTGATGCTATCAACGAATGCAAATTTAACTAACATGAGCAAGTTGAAGCTCTGGTCTTTACCAATTCAGTCAAGTAAGATGGTATGCTAATGGAGATTCTTTTGAAGGTTGGATTCCTTCTCTTATACTTAGAATTTGCTAAACTAAAGCAAGTCGAAATTCATGAAACAATTTCAGATAATTTTAAAAAAAATCGAACAGATCAATAAAATAACAAATAATCGATACCTCGTCGGCGATCATAGCTATGAGCGCCGAACTATTGGTGCGGATCTGAGGTTTGTTCGCCATTACTATTGAATCTCCACAATGAACCAAAAACCTGATTCCAAGCAGCAAAACGGTCAGAAATCAATCAAAACGAGAATTTAATCCGGTTTCTTCAAATGTTTAAACCAGTAATACGAAAATCAGAAATACGAGACCAATCGAATGTTAGGAAAATACCTCCGTGTAGATCGTGAAAGAGAGATTCGATAAGATTTTGAGAACGCAGTTGATCAGCAATAATCGATGTGTATGTGGGAATAAGAAAGTTAAAAAAAAGGAAATATTTTATTTTAGGAGTTACCCCTCAGAAAATATACTATTGCAAATCTGACACTCAAGTCATGACTCATCACATCACGTGGTCTTGTATATTATTCCATTTCCATTAATCAATCACCGAATAGGAATGAAATAAAGAACAAATACGTTTACTCCGTAATTGAACTAAAGTGGTCTTCCACTAAGAAAATCATTCATAGTATATGATTAAATCCACTTTTTGTAATTTGTTTAATTTTAGTTTGGGAAATTACGCAATGCATGTTACATTAATCTTGTAAAAAAACTTATTTTTAGGTACAACAATATTTTTTCCTTTGAATTAACCAAACATCAAAAAATATTTTCTTTTGTGAAAAAAAAATGTGCAATAACACAATATTTTCGGAAAAAATAATTGAAATGATGACAAATTTATAAAATAAATATGAAAGAAAATCATTATCCGCATTCCTAAACCAGTATTCATACTGTATAACTAATTTATTTCCATACACATTTCTGAAAGTCCCCTACAGTGGTGACATGAAAGGTAAACTGTTTTAATGCGTAAATGAACTCAGAAATTTAAATTAATTTAACACAAAAGTAATTCAATACATTAGCCAGAGTTACACAAATGTTTTCATCATACACAAGAGATAAGAGAGAAGCAGAATGCATATCACAGACTTGCTTCAGACTACTACTCATCATAAAGTTGCCCTCAATAAATCGGAATAAGTTAAAGGAATGATAATACAGGTGGCTGCAAAAATATCAATCCTCCTCCTGGCTCCAGATCTTCACTGTTTTGTCATTTCCCAGAGAGCCCGATGCTATCGTGTTTTCAGTTGGGTGGCAAGATACTGATATTACTGCATCTGTGTGACCTTCCAGCTTCTGAACAATCTTCCGAGACTGGAGCTCCCACAAGTACACCATATTATCCTCAGATCCACTCACTATGTATTTCCCATTTGTTATAGAGAATGTTGAAGAGACGCAAAACTTCGAGTTGACATGGCCCGTGTAAGTTTTCAAAAATTTCCCAGTAGAAAAATTCCAGAGCCGCTGTGAGTCATGCAAGATTGAACATGAGGCCAGCAAAAGAATGTGAATAAAGGCATAAGCAGAAATAAAACAGAGTGCAACACACTAGTTCACAAATTTTTTATGATGGAAATTAAATGCTGAAAAGTGTCATGTTTCCACAAACCCAAGTGTATTCGTTTTCCCCCAACTGTATAGCAATGTTTTTCCAAGAGACTGAGCCTAAAGATATATTTGTGATGCATTATTGTATCTAACCCTTACGACCCGAAACAACTCAAACAAGCATCCGATATCAAACCATAAAGCACCAATGTGAAAACTGAGGAAATGAAGGGTTGTCGATCTGATTGTTTGAATTAAGGTTTTCCTATTAACCGATACACCAAAATGGGGGCGAGAGTAATACCAAATCTATATCTGAACGCCTGTGTAACTGTGTATATAAAAAAAATGAAGTAGCTAAGGAATGGTGCATATGAGATATTGCACCATGGATTCAGAGGAACACGTAAGAAGGCACTAATATCAATATGATGATTATCAATTCAATGTAACCCAATGCTCAAACCACAAGCAAACTTGGGATAAAAGAAGCTAATATGCTTTGTAATGATGTTATGTATCCGTTTATTGAGAATGCCTTGTAACTCGTAAGCAAAAAAAAGTACAAATGAGAATGGTTGGTACAGAATTCATCAACTCTTATAATGATCTCATCTGTAATAATGGAGTGCTCATTTCAGTTGGAAGAAGAAGAGAAGAAGAAGGAAGCTCGGCTTTGAGCTCGGCTTTGAGTTCGGCTTTGAGCCGAGAAGACAGTTGGTCTTGAGCCGAGAAGCAAAGGAGTTCGGTTTGTGAACCGAGAAGGGAGCTCGGTTGTGAGCCGAAGAGAGTGCTCGGTTATGAGCCGAAAAGAAAGTTCGGTCTTGAGTCAAGAATAGAGTTCGTCTTGAGCCGAAAAAGAAGAAGCTACAGTTCGGTCTTGAACCGAGAAGGAAGTTCGGCCTAGAGAAACTAGCCGTTGGTGCAGCAGTTAGTTAGCCGAGATGTAGCAGTTATTCTTCTTGCTTTCTTGATTCTTCTTGTAGTTAGTTAGTAGCAGTTGCTACTTGATTGTAGAGCTTTAAATAGCTCAAAAACCATGTACGTAGTTAGTAGTGAAAATCAATAAAGAGTTTTCAAGTTTTCTCTCCAAGATTACCATCTTCGATACTCTAAGTGTGAGTGTGTGTTCTTCTGCATTGTGAGTTATCATACAACTGTGAGTGTGTGTGTGATTCACCTGAGTGTGTGAAAGTCTTGTGCGTATTGAATCCCAACAAGTGGCGCCGTCTGTGGGAAGGGGATATTGAAGCTGATTTGCAGAGGATCAAACGGTTTCAGAGATGGCAGCAAGGCTTGATGCAGAAAAGTTCACAGGCAAGAATGATTATAGCCTGTGGAAGATGAAGATGAAGGCGGTCTTGATTCAACAAGGCTTGGCCGCAGTTCTTGCAAATACAGAAGAGAAAGGAAAGGCTCCAATGCTTGATGATAAAGCTCAGGCAAAGATGGAGGAGATGCAGCTCAAGGCACATTCTGCAGTGATTCTGTGCCTTGGAGATAAGGTCTTGAGGGAAGTTCAAGAAGCCAAGACTGCGGTGGAGATCTTGAACAGGTTAGATGAAGTTTACCTGGCAAAATCTTTGGCTAACCGGCTGTATCTCAAGAAGAGGCTCTATGCCTATAGTTTTTCTGGTGAAAAATCTATCATAGAGCAGTTGGAGGAGTTCAATAAGATCATTGATGATCTGGGCTCTGTGGATGTTAAAATTTCAGATGAAGACAAGGCCATTCTTACATTGAATGCCTTGCCTAGCTCGTATGACCAGTTGAGTGATGCAATTATCTATGGCAGAGATAAGCCTATCACCTATGCAGAAGTCTACTCGGCCTTGATGGCTAAGGAACTCCAGAAGACTACCAGCAGAAGCTCTGCAAGCTCCAATGTTCAAACAGCAGAGGCCTTGAATGTGAAGAAGTTCAAAAAGCAGAACTTCAAGAAAAAGTTTGAGGGCTCTAAACCCTCAAGTTCTGATGCTCAGAAGGAAACCAGAGCATGTTTTTGGTGCAAGAAACCAGGGCACTTGAAGAAGGACTGCCATGCCTGGAAGAGAAAACTAGCCTCTGAGGGCCACAACACTTCTGATTGTGTAGAGAGTACTGATCCCCCTGCTCAACTCATGAATGTAAGTGATAATGGGATCAGTCACAGGTGGATAATGGACTCAGGGTGCAGCTTCCATATGTGCCCCAACAAATCTTGGTTTCATGATCTTCAGGAAGCATCAGGGACTGTAGTTCTTGGTAATAACCATGTGTGTCAGATCAAAGGGATAGGGAAAGTGAAGCTAAGTTTGCAAGATGGCTCTATAAAGATCCTAACTGGGGTGAGGTATATTCCGGAAGTGAAAAGAAATCTCATCTCATTGGGAATGCTGGAGGAGAAAGGGTTCACCATATTGATGAGTCAGGGAAAGATGCTTGTGAAATCTGGGAATGCAGTGATGATGGAGGCTGACAGAGAGCACATTCTCTATTATCTGAAGGCTAAGGCCGTTGATGGAGAAAGCAATGCAGTGTCAGATGATTCCATAATGCTATGGCACAAGAGATTGGGCCATCCAGCAGAAGGAAGCTTGAAAGAACTCATCAAGAAGGGCCTGATCTCTGGAGATTTCAACAAGATGGACCCCTGTGAGCAGTGTATACTTGGAAAAGCAAAGAAGGCACCCTATCCTACAGGTATTCACTCTTCTACAGCCCCATTAGACTACATACACAGTGATCTCTGGGGCCCTTCACCTGTAAGCTCAATTGGTGGTGGGAAATACTACCTTGCTATTATTGATGACTACACTAGGAAACTGTGGGTGTACATACTGAAAGAAAAATCAGAGACATTCACAAAATTCAAGATATGGTGTAAAGAGGTGGAGCTAGAGAAGGGAAGGAGTGTTAAATGCCTAAGAACTGACAATGGCTTGGAATTCCTGTCTACTGAGTTTGATCTGTTTTGCAAAGAGAAGGGTATGAAGAGGCACCGCACTGTTCCTGGTAACCCCCAGCAAAATGGTGTTGTGGAGAGGATGAATAGGACTATCCTAGAGAGAGTAAGGTGCTTGTTACTCAGTTCTGGTCTGAGCAACAGATTTTGGGGAGAGGTTGTGTATACAGCAGCCTATCTCATAAATAAGTGTCCATCTACTGCCCTTAAGTCTGAGACTCCTGATTACATGTGGTATGGAGCCCATAGTGACTACTCAAAATACAAAGTGTTTGGGTGTGCAGCCTATGCTCATGCTAGGCAAAGTAAGCTTGAGGCTAGGGCTCTAAAATGCATATTGCTGGGGTATCAGAGGGGTGTTAAGGGGTATAGGCTCTGGTGCATTGAGCCTGGTAGGCAGAAGGTGGTGGTGAGTAGGGATGTTGTGTTCTTGGAGGATCAGATGCCATACTTAAAAAGGAAGCTGGACTCCAATGAAGTTGAGAGTGATTTTCTCAAGGTGGAGCCAGTGGGACTTTGCCAAGGAGCAGGTGGAGCCTCTGACTCAGAAAGTGAGTCTGAACCAGAGGATGATGGTGCTCTAGCTCGAGGTAGAAAAATTGATGAGCCTACAGCAGATTCTGCCAGAGAGTACCAGATAGCAAGAGATAGAGGCAGAAGAAATACAAGACCACCTGAAAGGTTTTCTGATGTGGTCTACTATGCACTTTGTGCTGCTGAGGGCATTGATACTGCAGATCCTCTCACATATAAAGAAGCCATGAAGAGTAAAGACAGAGAAAGGTGGATTGAAGCCATGAATGAGGAAATGGAATCTTTACTCAAGAACAAAACATGGATTTTGGTGGATAAATCCAGACTGACTACAGATGGAAAAGAAAGGAGGCTGATCAGTTGTAAGTGGTTGTTTAAGAAAAAGATTGAGACCACTGATAAAGATAGAATCAGATTCAAGGCAAGGCTGGTGGCTAGGGGCTTCACACAGCAAGAAGGAATTGATTTCAATGAAGTATTTGCTCCAGTTGTTAAGCACACTTCGATTAGGATCTTGTTGGCAGTTGTGAACCAGCTAGACTGGGAGCTACAACAGCTTGATGTGAAGACAGCCTTCCTCAATGGGGATCTAGAGGAGACTATCTTTATGGAACAGCCAGAGGGCTATGTGAAGACTGGAGAAGAAGGCAAGGTGTGCCTGTTACAGAAAAGTCTTTATGGACTTAAGCAAAGTCCTAGACAGTGGAATAAGAAGTTTGATGCACAGATGAAGAAGATTGGCTTCTCCAAGTCAGAATATGATGATTGTATTTACATCAAGAAGGCAGGCAGGACTCCCATTGCCTACCTATTACTCTATGTGGATGATATGCTACTTGCAGGCCCTTCTATGACAGAAATTCAGAAAGTTAAACAAGATCTGAAGTCGAGCTTTGAAATGAAGGATCTAGGAGAGTCAAGGAAGATCCTAGGCATACATATTCAGAGAGATAGAGGCTGCAAGAAGCTGTGGATGCTGCAAACTGATTATATTGACAAAGTTATGCAGAGATTCAGAATGGAGAATGCTAAACCTGCCTCAACACCCTTGTCCCAGAGTTTCAGATTATCAAAGGAACAAGCGCCTAAAACTAAGCAAGAGGCTGATGAGATGGAGGCTATCCCTTATGCTAGTGTTGTTGGGAGTATCATGTACACTATGATTTGTACAAGACCAGATCTTGCTCATGCTATCTCAGTGACTAGCAGATACATGGCAGACCCGGGGAAGGAGCATTGGAATGCTCTTAAATGGATATTGAGGTACATGAAGTCAACTAAGGACTGGGGGATTGTGTTCAATGGCTGGGAAGGTGGATCTGAGGAGGTTGTGCAGGGGTATTGTGATGCAGACTATGCTGCAAATCTGGACACCAGAAAGTCTCAAACAGGTTATTTGTTCACCATGTTTGGAACTGTGATCAGTTGGAAATCAGGTCTGCAGAGTGTAGTTGCTCTCTCAACTACAGAATCAGAGTATATAGCTCTCACTGCAGCTGTACAGGAGAGCTTTTGGATCCAGGGAGTAATTTCTGATTTTGGTTTTGACCAAGAAACAATGGTGATTCATTGTGACAGCAGCTCAGCTATATGCTTGGCTAAACATCCGGGTTTCCATGAAAGGAGCAAGCATATAGACATAAAGTTGCACTTTATTAGAGATGAGATTGAAAGGGGAAGGGTGAAGGTGGTTAAGATTAACACCTTGCACAATCCGGCAGATATGCTAACTAAGTCTCTAAGTAGAGACAAGTTTGATCATTGCAAGAAGTTGATCAATGTTTGTGCGAGAACTGAGATGAGCCCTCAGGTGGAGAATTGTAATAATGGAGTGCTCATTTCAGTTGGAAGAAGAAGAGAAGAAGAAGGAAGCTCGGCTTTGAGCTCGGCTTTGAGTTCGGCTTTGAGCCGAGAAGACAGTTGGTCTTGAGCCGAGAAGCAAAGGAGTTCGGTTTGTGAACCGAGAAGGGAGCTCGGTTGTGAGCCGAAGAGAGTGCTCGGTTATGAGCCGAAAAGAAAGTTCGGTCTTGAGTCAAGAATAGAGTTCGTCTTGAGCCGAAAAAGAAGAAGCTACAGTTCGGTCTTGAACCGAGAAGGAAGTTCGGCCTAGAGAAACTAGCCGTTGGTGCAGCAGTTAGTTAGCCGAGATGTAGCAGTTATTCTTCTTGCTTTCTTGATTCTTCTTGTAGTTAGTTAGTAGCAGTTGCTACTTGATTGTAGAGCTTTAAATAGCTCAAAAACCATGTACGTAGTTAGTAGTGAAAATCAATAAAGAGTTTTCAAGTTTTCTCTCCAAGATTACCATCTTCGATACTCTAAGTGTGAGTGTGTGTTCTTCTGCATTGTGAGTTATCATACAACTGTGAGTGTGTGTGTGATTCACCTGAGTGTGTGAAAGTCTTGTGCGTATTGAATCCCAACATCATCAACATCACTTTCTGAAACTTTTCTGAAGTAAAATACAAATGAATGACAAGGAAATTAGTAATGCAGAAAAGTAACTTCCTAAGGCCCCTCCCGTGAAGCCATAGGAGTCAGTCACACTCCATAAATCGATAATAGCAGTGTAGATTTGAGGAGTTCATAAAAATGTTCGCACTGAATTCCTATTGAGTGTTTTTTGACAAGGTACTCATGGAGTTCATGAGTACATTGCAAGTTTGATAGAACTGACTTGTTGATTGAAATTATACTATGGCTGATGGATTCCTAAATGAGAAGGGTTGTAGAAGAGAAATGGCTGTGATAATAATGATAATTAACATTCAACCTTACAGCATTCATCTGCTATTTGGAAAATACTTGCAGCATCTATTTTCATCAAGTATCTGAAACCAATCATATTTATTTTTTGGGAAATAAAGGTATGGCAGGAAACAACCTCTTTTTGGTTTGGATGACTGTTTAAACTGGAGCTTGGCACTAAACAACAATGAGATCCTGCGAGTTGATTCAATTATAAGCTATATCAAGCTACCCAGTGCCAATGTATTAAGGTTACCATGCACAAAGTTCAGGTGATCAATTTCCGAAACTTGCTTATAAAGTTGATCTACAGTGAATTTATAGCCTCATCATCACATGTTCTTCTTGCATGCATGCTTTACCTAAAATAATTAAAACACTAGCACACACAATTTCATGAGAACAAAGAAGCTCCTGCATAAGCTCATATGACTGGATTACTTAACAATTAGCAGGTGTGTAACATATGACATACCAGTCAATTCTAGTGTAAATAACATAATGCTAAAGAACTTGGAAACAGAAAAGTCTATAAGTCCATTTATTGTCTCTAATGATGGAAGCTTCAGTATAGAATTTTATTAATGTAGTATATTTAAATTTTCAACATAAACTGTTTGTTCTACATGTGAACTGTGTTTTGGAGGTTCAATCTTCCACCTTTAAGTAGAGCAAATGTAATACTCCATATGAAACACTGTGTAAGGTCAGCATGCACGTTACTAATATGAAATCATCAACATATAAAAATGTTCTCAGCATTTATCCCTCTTGTATCTTTGTCCACTGATGGGGTTAGCATGTAAAGCGTTTGGAGAGTGTGAAAGGGGTGGAAGATGGCAGTAATGTCCATTATCCTCCATAAGTAACATGCTTTGATGTAAATGGCCATTATCAAAGTTACTGGTATGGTGATACCTAGAATTCCTTAAGGGGGTTACTTGTATCTTGAAGGAAACATATTCATTTCATAGTATTTCATAAGATAGTTCACCGACTTCATGGCAACTGATTACAGATTAGGAAAATACGGCCTTGAACATTGGCATAGGCTTGAGGGTTTATTTTCATCTAAAAATACTTAAAAGGTCAACTTAAATCTTGGAGCATATGTAAAGAATATGCTTGATGTCTAGACCCTTTTCTCCTTATTATATCATCTAGATTAGAGTAAGAATATGAACAATTTTAAAAGTACATGTGGCATGCCTCCCACAAGTTCAGGGTAATGCTTAAGTTGGCAATGAAATGCTAGTTTCATCTTAAACAATTGTGCTAAAACTCTAAAAGAAATTAGTCTGTAGACTCTGTACCCAACTAACAATGTTAGCAAGACTACATAAGCAGGTAACGATTTAGGGGAAAAATAAGAAAATTGGTTTTACCCTGATTACAGAACCAAATATAAAATTTTCAATATACATCACATTGAGAAACCATTTCTTACTGGTCCAACTTGAGCAAGACTAACAAGAAATTCCCTCATTGCAATTCACATCCTACTCTGGAAGATACAAAGTCTCAAGCAAACAAGAACACAACGGGCAACACTTAGAAATTAAAAGCCCCCTGAGATAAAGTTACAAGCTTGTTGGATACCACTAAATTAATTAAACCATGTAAAACTGCATATACAATGAGAAAAGGAGAGATAAATAGTGAGCAAGAGAGAACTAACCAGTGTATTATCAAGAGTTCCAACAAGAAGAAACTTGCCATTGGGAGAGAATTTGGCAAAGCTAACAGGTGGACGTTCATCATCGATCAACGTCTTCATACAGTGGCCGGTGGAGGCATCCCAAATCCTACAAAGGCCATCGTAGCTGCTGGAAACAATCATGGAGCCGTCCAAATTGAAATTGACGGAGGTGACAAGGTCGGAGTGGGCGGGGAGCACCTTGAGGCACTTCCCGGACTTGACGTCCCAAATGCGGACGGTCTCGTCGAAGGATCCGGAGGCGAGCATGTTGGATTGAGGGTTGAAAGTGAGGCAGAAGACGTAATTGGTGTGGCCGGAGAGGGTTTTGACGAGGGAGGCGGTGGTGACGTCCCAGAGGCGGACGGTGCGGTCGTCGGAGGCGGTGGCGAGGAAGCGGCCGTCGGAGGAGAAGGAGAGGTCGGAGATGCCGGCTTTGTGGCCGTGGAACTCGTTGTGGGAAGTGTCGGGGGAGGAGAGGGCGTAGGTGCGGGCGGTATTGTCGGCGGAGCAGGAGGCCAGGAAGCGCCCGTCGTCGGAGAATTTGACGGAGGAGATGGCGCGTTTGTGGCCGGAGAGGGTGTGCCTCAGGCGGTAGGGTTTGTAGGAGTCCGAGGCCTCCGTCGTTGATGCCATTGTTGATTCTGTCTAAATTCTCTTTACCAATTCAGGGGTTTTTGATGCTGGGTTTTGCATCGGAGTTTATATAACTTTTTCTTTTTCCCTTTTCCCATTTCCTCTTCCTTTTTGGAAAAAAAACTCACACCATTAATTTTAAAATTTTGAAATAACAGCGTATTTAAATATTATGATCAAATTCTAATTATTCATCTTTCATTGAAATATTAAATCATAAAATTTTAATTTTTATCATTTATCCAATTTCTGAAAAAATTAATGTCTTTTGGTGATGCTAAAAACGATATTGTTTCAAAAAAAATTTAAAAATAAATAAGAACATAAAAAAATAAAAATATTTATTATAGTGAAATACATTGTTTTAAAAATTATCAAAAGATACCATTTTATACACGGGATTGACCAGAATGCCAAAATTCATGATTTAAATTATTATTAATCCTTAAATTTACTATAAGATCAATTCATTCAAATTACAACTAATTTATGATAATGAATTCATTAAGTTTAAATAAAACTTACTAATAAATTGCAATTATGTTAGGGCAGAGCTTTAGAGCATCCACATCCGTGCTCTTGTCAACGAGCACGGATGTGAGTCCGGACCCACTTTTACTCTCTGCTCTTAGGCAAGAGCACAATACCCACCTCCGTGCTCTTCCGCAAGGACATACTCAAGGGTCCCACCATTCTATTATTCAATTTAAATAAAAACATTTTCACAATATTAAAATGCATTAAAAATAACCGGAATAATATTACAAATTACAAAAAAATTTAAAATTACATAATTAAAATCCTAAAAATTAAAATTTTCTTCATTAAAGTCTTAAAAATTAAAAGTTACATAATTAAATTCATAAAATTAAAAAAACCCACTACTCGTGACTGAATTTCGCCCATATGGATTATGAATGTGTGTATTTATAGATGATTTTGGGATTAATTTTTTTTAAAAAAATTTCAAAAAAATGGTAATAAAATCTGTATATTTTTGGGAATCCAAATATATATATTTTTTTATTTTTGGTATTATTTTCAATTTTTTAAAAAAAAGAAAAAAAAATGCCAACGGCCAATAGAAACGCGCCACGTCGCCCTGCTCGCTGGCACGGACGTGCTCTTAGCTAAGAGCAGCGTCGTGCCAGCAGCAAGAGCGCAGCGGCGGACCGTGGTGCCGTGCCGTGCCGCTGACGCGGACGCGGACGGACGGACAGCGGTGTGCTCTCCTCTGTGGATGCTTTTAGTGCGCAAGAATTCAGACAAGTTCTTGTTTATTGAGAAAAGCAAAATCTTGCTTTAGCATTTTTTGTCTCTAGAAAATGCAGAGCGCTTGAGTTCTATTGAAGTGGAAAACTGGGCAACACAGACCAGAGGAGATGGATCTAATGAGAGAACAAATCATCTGAAGATCCTCTGTTTTTTCCCTCCTTGATATCTACAGCTCTAAAAACTGTTTTGCTGCCTCTACCGTCTGTTATAACTGCTTCACTACTTCGTATGCAGAAATATGCACCTCCGCGCATTCCGATTCCCACGAAAAATCCTTCACCATCCCATCTATTATCCTTCTATTCCACTCTAATGGATCGTTCTTCTGCAGATACACAACAACACTCGAGTCAAGAATCAAGATATATATCCTCTATCGACATGAATGAAACATTTCAGAGAAAGATACAAACAATTTCATCTAATGCTTGGCCAAGAGACATATTCCCAAATGTAGAGTTGATATACTGTGAGAATCTACTTCTTTCGCTACTATCATTTCCAAAGTCCCTGCGAAAGATTATTGCACCCATGTGAGATTTGTCGCATCATAACAAGTGTGTCTAACCAGTACCATGTCAACTCATCACCTGAATCTGCTGTCGGTGACGTTTACAGGTATAGGAGCCATTTCATATTTTATGGCCTTCAGCTATTGGAGTGGAAATGAGAGATGAGTTTTTGACATTGTGGACTTGTGGTTAACGTGTTTACAAGTATGAAACAAACACTTACGAGCACTTGAAGCAGATGATCGTCAAGAGATGGACAAAGCATTTTTATCAAATGATCAAATGTGACAGTTCTTCATCATATTCATCAATGAACCTCACATTTTTATCCTGCACAAATGATTAGTGTTGGGCATTAATTTAACATGAGTAGACTGGTAGTTATATACTACTAGTACTTATATTGATGGAAAGATAGTGAATGAAGTTCAAAGAATGACAATGTGCCATAGTTACAAAGGACAAAAAAAGGGAAAAGGGGAGAGTAGATCTAAATAACAGGATATTCAGAGAAATATCGAGGTCAAGACTCTTACACACAGGTATAGTATATAATTCCATTGGGTTTTAGAACTATGAAATATCAACGGTGTACTGTAAATTGCGATGCTTCTGTTGTAACAGTGTAATGTCGTCACGTCTAGAGAATACAGTGAGAGGTCAGCCCCACTGCAATTCAAAATGACATAAGAAACTAGTTATATCAAAATATTCCTTTGAATATGATTTCAGGCATAACTATGTATCAAAATTGCCTAAAGGTATATGCATTTCATTTCATAGATTACATGCTTTACAATGAACTATAGCATCAAAGAACTTCTAGTTTTGATTTTTCTAAATTTCATTGGTGGTGACTTAAAATGATTGGACTTGCATTTAGCAAAGAAAAGGTTGCCACTCAAGAATCCAAGAGAATAACTGCTTTCTTAGTACTCCCTCCGTCCGCGAATAGGAGTCCGATTTTTTTCCAGCACGAGTCTTAAGAAATGTTAAGAAAAATGGGTGAAAAAAAAGTTAGTGGTACATGGGTCCCACTTGTGTATATTAGTTTTAAATGAAATGTGAGTGTAATGAGTAGGTGGAATGTGGGAACCTAATACCATTTATAGTAAAAATGAAACGGGGCTCCTATTCGCGGTCAGACCGAAATGGAAAACAGAGACTCATATTCGCAGACGGAGGGAGTATGAAGTATAAGCTGTTCCATCGTAGTATTACATTTTGAACATCTATATTAAAAATGATGAGGGACCTAAATGAGTAACTGCAGCGAAAGTGATGATCCTTTACCCTTTGATCGTCTTAGAAAAACGACGCAGCTCAGCCAGAAATTCAGCATCATTCATGAGAATAATGTCATGTATATCATCAGCCAAACCAACCCTTGAGTCAATCACTAGTCTTCTTAAATCAGATGCCTCTGTACTGCCAATCACTCCATTAAGGACTAAAGCATCTATTCTGAGAAGCAACTCTGAGCTGATCGTAAGTTTATCTGTTTTATTGTGCAACGCAACAATAGATTAGCTTAGTAGCATTTCCTCTCTCCTTCTAATAAATTAATATTATGAATAGCACAAAATTAAGTCTTCCTAATGCATAAAGAATTAAAGATATTCTGTCCATATTATAGCATACTCTTCTGATTAATATGCATTCATGCTGCTTGACTAGAAGACCAACCCCATTTTGAATATTTGACTAAAAACTAGTTCACTGTCAACACAAGGTAAAACTCAGAAAAATGCCTACACTTGCCACTTGATATTGCAATTACTGAGAATAAGATTAAGCATTGCAGTGAAGTGAGAAGTGCATGCATTAGTAGTGTGGGAACCTTTTCTAGCAGTTGCCTGATTTTGCATCTCCAATTGCTCTATCCTCTGAAGCAATGAGTTCCTTTCGTTCTTTACCCTCCCGAGCTCTTCCATGGCCAGGAGACGCTGTTTGTTCAAGTACATGATATCTGAACGGTAATCATCGGGCACAACATATTGCCAGCTAGATTAGATCCCCATTGGGCAAAGAGAATGTGACACATATACACGAGAAAGTAGACCGAACATACTCTGTTGAGCCTCTTCAAACAGCTGCCAAATGTCATTCCTCTTCCTCTCTTCCTTTCCATTAGCATCGACATCAAGGCTTCCCAACCTAATTGGTAAAAGGAATGAGGAATGAATAGTTTGGTGACTAATAAAAATCAGAAATTAAAAAAAAAGAAAAAAAAGAAGAAGGCTATCTCTACATAGTACTATAACTTAGCACAAAGCACTTACTCCCTCGAGATAGGAGCTTTAGACAAGCCGTTGCTCTCTCCAGTGTTCCTGAAACAGTATTACAGTAGTTCTAAGCTGATCCCCACAATCGAAATATTAGAAATTATCTAAATGAAAACATTCTACATGCGAATTACACAAGAAATCGATACAAAAACCAACAGAATGTGGCATGTTAGAGCTTCAACAAGCTGTCAGTAGAGATACCACAATCCGCAGGACAGTACAGAAATGAGAAAGCATTTTACCAGCAAGGAAGCGATGAGTAACAAATTGCAGCCAAATTTATGAATTCACGATGTAATGTAATCACAATTCAGTTGAGAATGGATATGAAAGAGACGGAAGCAACTGTATAATTCAGCGAAATATTACTAGAATTGGTACCTTGAGCAATTGAGGATTAGAGGCAGAGAGCATTTTCAGTGTCGTTTACTGATGTGTGGGGGAAAAGGAAATCTTGGGGTCGAAGTAGTGACGAGAATCTCCATAGTTGGAGAGTTGGAGTACCCTACTGAGAAGCTATATACATTTGTATATTGTGAGTTTTGGAAACACTCGGGAAGAAGATAAATCACCTTTTCGGTACGACACTAGTGATTATAATTATAATTATAATTATAATTATAATTATAATTATATTAATTTAAATTTGTATTTGTAGAATGTGAGACCTAACTACGTAAAAATGAATTATGACAATTATTGAGGGACGAATCGAAATAGAAATGAGTGACAATTAATTGGAGACGGAGGGAGTAATTGCTTAGTATTTGCCCATGTCGGTAAACAGAGTCATTGCGTTTAATCGAATAACATATCCAACATTCTCTATGGTGTGTGGATATTAAATGGGGAGTATATAAATAATCCAACATTCCACTGGTGTATAGCATCGAAATCATTGATATTCATCTTCTAACTCGTACACATAATCGATGAAATAATTAATCTTACATGGGCATTCGGTACAGTTTGATAAAAGCTATGCAGCTTAAACTTGATACATAATTTATTGATTCAATATGAGAAAACCATGGATTGATCATCTTCATAACTGTTTATTTATTTATGTTGGGGTAAGCCACTCAGAAAACAGGACCAGCAGCAAGAATTTCATCGGTGAGCTTGCCGTCCTTGCCAATCTTATGAGCCACAAATCCTCCAAAGTTGTTCTTGAAAAGCCCACCTAGTTTCAGCAGAGTCTCCTTGTAAGCTTTTTCATCCGTCCACTGCCATTCAACACACCAAACAAATCAGTAATCAACACAAATATATTACTCCTATAACACAGAAAAGGTAGTACTACTATAATTAATCTCACAGTGTTCATGGGCTCCAATATATCTGAAGGCACACCCTCAACCGCAGTCGGAATCTCAAGCCCGAAAACCTCTGTTCGCTTGTATTCCGCCTTCAACAGGCTACCCGAGTGGATCGCATCAATGATCTTACGAGTGTATGCTAGTTTGATACGGCTCCCAGACCCATATCTGAATGATAAAAAAGAAGAAGGTACCATCAGATTGTAAATTCTTCTGTAATGACAATCAGATTTTTAAGAAGACAGATGCTTAGTTAGTTAGTTAGTTATAATATTTCTTTACCTTCCACCTGACCAGCCTGTGTTAACTAGCCACCCAGTAGCACCATGCTTCTGCATCTTTTCCGCCAACATGGCCGCGTATTTTGTAGGATGCAGCATTATAAATGCTGCCCCGAAACAGGCTGAGAATGTTGCTTGTGGTTCCTTGATTCCTTCTTCAGTGCCAGCAACCTGTATACAAATTCAAGTTGGTGAGATCTGAATGATTAAATGAGTTTCACGTGGATAGGCGAAGTTCCTACCAGAGCAGTGTAGCCACTGATGAAATGATACATTGTTTGAGCCAGGGTGAGCTTGCTCACTGGTGGAAGCACGCCAAATGCATCGCATGCCAGGAGTATGACATTCTTCGGGTGTGAGGCGACACACGGAATTTTGGCATTGGGGATATATTCGATAGGATAGGCCGCTCGAGTGTTCTCTGCAAATAAATGGAAATCAGTAACAGAATCCAGACACTTCCAAAGAATGCCAACTGAATTCATGTATTATTACCTGTGACAGATTTGTCAGAGTAATCCACTTCTCTGGTGTGCTCATCAAATACCACATTCTCCAACACTGACAGAATATGACAATGAAAAGATAAGATAATTGGTTATGCAAGTGCTGCAGAGATAAGGTTTTTTATGGGTTTGAAAATGACAAAACTGAATTGGAATAATACCAGTTCCAAACTTGATAGCATTCCAAATGTCTGGCTCCTTCTCCCTTGACAGATCGATGCACTTTGCATAGCAGCCACCTTCAATGTTGGATACACCGTTATCACTCCAGCAGTGTTCGTCATCTCCAATTAGGTAGCGGTTGTGATCAGTGGACAGGGTAGTTTTTCCAGTGCCTAAAATGTGCATGAATGTAAAGAAGCGTAAATATGCATTCGGTACAGAGAAGCAAATATCTTTGTTTCAACTCAAGCTCAGAGTAAGATGAGTGGACACATGTGGGGTTTGGCAAAGGGAAAGCAAGCCCCTCATCGGAATGCTGACCCGATGAGACTTTACCTGATAAGCCAAAGAAGAGAGCGACGTCTCCATCTTTGCCCATATTGCAACCAGAATGTAGTGACAGAATTTGACGCTTAGGCATGAGATAGTGCATTACACTGAAAAGGCCTTTCTTCATCTCCCCGGCATACTGGGTGCCGAGGATGACCATTTCTCTTCTAGCAAGGTTTAAATCTATGCTAGTGGAGGATGTCATGTAGTGTGTGTAACGATTACATGGGAACTGTCCGGCATTGTATATAGTGAAGTCCGGAGTACCAAAGTTCTCCAGCTCTTCAGCTGTGGGTCGGATACACCTGCGACCGACCCAGTTATCCACTTGTACAAATAACTAATATATCATTTTACTTTGGAACCTTTCTGCTGTAGCTAAACCTTATGCAGCTCTCTCAGACCTCTCACATAATAATATCAAGGAGTATATCATGATTCAAGACACAGATTCACATTTTCAAATAAAACTTCAAAAACTTATCTGGTTGGGCTTATGATCACATAGAACTGCAAATAAGAACATCACGATGAAAAAGAATAAGAGTCAATTCCATTCACTTACATGTTGTGCATGAACAAGGAATGATAAGCCCTGGCTGACACTATCCTAACTTTGATACGGTTCTGTGGATCCCAGTTCAGGAATTGATCATTCACAAAGACCTGAACATAAAAGAGTGAACCTTCAAGCAGCTTCTATAACATATACTTAAAACATTAGATTTTTTATATTAAAACAAATTCTTGAATTCCATATCATCGAACTGAATCGAAGATTATTGGACGCCGCGCCGCTTATAGTTGAATATTTTAGTAATTTATAGTACCGAATCTAAAAGATAAGATGGTGAGCAAAAAAGGGGCAGAAAGGGAATAAGAGAAACGGCCGAGACTCCACCGCTCAAAGGATAGGATAGAAGGATGGCAATAAAGCACTAGAGAACAAAACTCTCTCCGGACTTTCTACACAAATTTTTCTACTAATAATTATAGACTATACGGTTTCTGAAGCTACAAATCAGCACTAAATGTTCATTTTTTAAAATCATTTAAGCCCTCTGGTTGATGGAAGGTGCAGATCATTAACACGATTCAACAAGCTTGTATACTATTTAAATAAATTAATCAACAAATCATTGGATACAAAAGAAGTTCAGTGAATAGTTTTCAGTATCTTTGCAGGGACCTACTAAAAAGACTTATCTCACTAATTAAAGTTTGGTATGCAAGAAATCAGTGCACTGACACGCTACACAGTTTTTCTGCATTTCAACATATAGAAAATACTTTGTAGTAGATGATAGAAAAAGATTACCTTGTCCAATGAATTCAAATAATCGACGGCTCTTTCTCTGTTCACCATAAATGTCTGCTCATCCATTTCAATGTTTGGTGATCCCCTAATACACATGGACAATTAATCAATCGTTGGATGTACAACTTTTTGTGGAAAGTGATTAATAATTTTAGAGGGAAAGGTAGAGAAAGAACACTCACTTTCCCCACCAGAGATCATGCCCAGTGGTTTCATCCCTGACAACGCGTTTGTCTTTAGGGGAACGCCCTGTCTTGGCGCCGGAGAGAGTAGCGAGGGCGCCGCTTGACGAAATGAATGAACCTTTCTCATACTTGATTGCCTGCTCGTACAGTTCTGCATTCATCGCGAAATTATCGTTCACAACCATATTTCTTCCTAATTTTTTTAAAAAAAAAAACAAAATCAAAAGCCGTTTGAAAAATTACCAGCAGGCGATAGGTTGTAGAGGACGTGAGTGAATTTGAGAGAGCTGTCACTGACGCTGATGGTGGGGCTCACATGGTGGTGGTGGTGGCTCACAACCCGCGGCGTCGCCGACTTACTCGCCGGATCTCCCCTCACCACCTTGGGCCCTGTTTCTCTCGTCAGAGATGCCAATGACGCACTGATTTAAACACATTAACAAAATCACAATTAGAAGCAACAAAAGTGAAATTAAAATTCAGATCAAGCTGCGGATTCAAATTTTAGAGGGAATATTGCATAAATTGGGCGTGAGATCGATCACCTGATGGACTGGAGCTGCTGCTTGGTGCGCTCTTCCTCGGCGAAAAGGCCTTGAATCCCGTTGAGCGGCGTAGTCGGAGCCGATTTCTTCATCTGGAGAGAATGAAGCTCGTCGATCGTCTGCGCCTTCATCGGCGTCGTGCTGTCGTCGTGGCAGACTTCGTCGGCTCTCTTCTCCGTGTGAATCTTCGCCAGGCCGTTCCGCCCTGTCGCACCGTTATTCATGCCGTTGGCCGCCATTGCTTATCTCTGCACCACAATCACATAACTAAGCCGTTTCCATCACTTTAATTTAATGCATTAACAGTTAGATACAGCTTTCATGCTCATGATTCATTTTTTCAGCTTGCAGTTTCGGAAATTGCACTGCAACAATCATAATTTAAAAAATACTGAAGCAGAAAAGGTACTAAAAGGAAAGAGAAGCGCACCAGATATTGGAGGGGATGAAAACGGAAAACTTAAATGAAATGTGAGAGAGCTAATAATATGGAGTGGTGTATCATCAAAGTGAAGTTGATGAAGGAGAAGGTGATGAGGAAATGGCGTTTATGAACGTTGAATTTATAGGACGCGCACGCGTGGATGTAATACTTAACCACGATATCAAGTAGAGAGAGTAACCATGGTTAAGTTTTAAGCCTATCTAGTCAACTATAGTAATAAGTAAATAAATACAAATTCCATCATTATTAGAGCAGAGCCTCTTATAACATCTACTGTATAAAAGTTCTACTCTATCCTATTCATTCATAGATAAAATTCTCAAAAATTCCCAGACGTGTATTTTGTTTTCGAGACTAAATTACAAAAATAGTTATTGCGCTGATAAATCCTCATTTTTTTTATATCCAATTGATGAATCCGCGAATTTTTGATGGTGATGAATGCTCGTAAAAATAAAGGAAGATCAACACACAGAGATTTACGTGGTTCGATTTACTGAGGTAAATCTACGTCCACGGGAAGAAAAGAGGGCAGAGTTGTATTGCTTGATCTGTTTTCTACAGCTAACAATACAGACTTGCTATTTGCTATTTTCTCTCTAGAGAGCTTAACAGAAGTTAACAGAAGACCCTTATCTATCTGACCTAGGTTCTATTTATACATTGAACCAAGATCGTGGCATGCAGCATTTATTAGGTAGTGGATGTCGTGGAGGTCGTGGCGACCTTGCATGGGTCCACTATCCTGCATGAGTTAATGACTGCTTGACACCACTAAATAGATCGTCGGTGTAGCGGAGGTGGAAATCTTGCATGAGTCCACTATTTCCTAGTTCGGTCGAATACTGAGACCGGACTGCTGAATTATTGCCGAGCAGCTTTTGCCGATCTGAGAGTAGAGCTTGATGCCGACCAGAGAGCAGAGTTTGATTGGTTGGCTTTTACCGAGCTGTAGGCTGGAGCCGAACTCTGTGGTTGTGCCGAACTGAACTCTTGAGTCATGCCGGACTGATACTCTTTAGCCATGCCGAACTGATACTCTTTCTTGGGCTTTACTGCTGTTGGGCTTGTTTAGTATTTGTTTAGTACGTACTCCATCACTACCCCCCCCCCCGAAAAGTGAAGTGAATCACTTCGGCATTCTGGATAAAGGTACGGGGTAAGTTGATGTTTGTCCTCGGTCTGATGAAGTGAACTCTCCTTTGACCGGACTTGGTTGGTGTCCTAATTTGGCGAGTTTTATCGCTCGGATCGAACTTTCCGTTGTCCTAATTTGGGGATCGGACTTTCCCTTGTCCTAATTCGGCGAGTTTTATCGCGTGGATCGGACTTTCCCTAGTCCTAATTCAGGCAAGTTTTATCGCGAGAATCAGACTTTTGTTGCAGTTCGTTTCAGACGAAGTGCTTGATTCTTAAGCTGAATTGTGGTCTTGTATCCTCTTTAGAAGCTTGGACTTCACAATCGTTTGCTTATTGCAGCTCGTTTCAGACGAACTGCTTGTTTAAGCTGAATTGTGGTCTTGTATCTTTTGTAGAAGCTTTGACTCACAATCGTGTGCTTGTATATGTTCTAAGAAGGGGATCAGCCTTCGAAGAACAAGATACTTCAGTAACATTTGTAAGAGACGACACACACAGAGACAGACAAAACACACAGACAAAACGCACAGAGACAAATAAAAAGCACATAGAGAAACAAAGATCAAGCAAACCAAATAAAGCACATTGACCGGACAGGACTCAAGACTGACTGACCGGACTGTCTCTTACAAATGAAACTTCTTGAGGTTGGAAATGTGCCATGTTCGGGGTACCTGTTCTCCTGACATGTGAGCCAATTTGTAAGACCCTTTGCCGAGGACTTCTGACACCCGATACGGACCTTCCCATGTGGGTTCGAGCTTGCCCAGCTTTTCTGCTCGGCTTACTTCGTTGTTTCTCAGGACGAGGTCTCCCACTTGAAATTGCAGCTTCTTCACCCTTTGGTTGTAATACCGGGTTACTTGCTCCTTGTACTTGGCTGCTTTTATGCATGCCAATTCTCTTCTTTCTTCGGCAAGATCTAGCTCAGATCTCAGTCCGTCGTCATTCATTTCTGAGGAGAAATTTAGAGTTCGGGGACTGGGTACGCCGATCTCCACCGGAATTACGGCTTCAGTGCCGTACACAAGGCTGTACGGAGTTTCACCGTTGGAGGTTGTGGGTGTAGTTCGGTAGGACCATAGGACTTGAGGGAGATTTTCTACCCATTGTCCTTTGGCTTGTTCTAACCGAGCTTTTAACCCTTTCACCAGGATACGATTTGTTACCTCCGTTTGTCCGTTTGCTTGTGGATGAGAGACCGAAGTGAACCGCTGTTGAATATTCAGCTCTTGGCACCAATTCTTGAACGTCTTGTCGGTGAACTGAGTCCCGTTATCCGAGATGAGGATGTGGGGTATGCCAAATCGGCACACTATGTTCTTCCAGACGAAATCCAATGCCTTCGAGCTCGTTATCGTAGCTAATGGTTCAGCTTCCACCCACTTCGTAAAGTAGTCCACGGCAACGATTAGGAATTTCATTTGCCGAGGAGCTTGAGGAAGTGGTCCCACTATGTCTATGCCCCATTGCATGAAAGGCCAAGGGCTCTGCATAGTGGATAGATCGGTTTGCGGCATCCTTGGGATATTTGCATGGATTTGGCACTTCGGGCAGGTCTTGACGAGCTGCACTGCTTCTTGTACCAAGGTTGGCCAATAATATCCCCATCTTAGAACTTTTTTAGCTAAAGCTCTAGCTCCGATGTGGCTGCCGCACGATCCTTCATGAACTTCTCTGAGGATGTAGTCCGTCTCTTCTGGCCCTACGCACCGCAATAACGGCTGGAGGTAAGACTTTCTAAAGAGGACTCCTTCATGAAGTTCGTACCGAAGTGCTCGGCACGTGATCTTCCGAGCTTCTCTCTTATCCTCGGGCAATTGTCCTTGATCCAGATACTGCAAGATCGGCGTCATCCAGTTCGGCGAGCTGGATACTGAATGTACCTCGGCTTCATCAATGCTTCGATGCATTAATTCTTCCGCCTTTGAGCTCGGATCTGAGGCCAACTTACTTAAGGTATCTGCTCGGCTATTTTCTGCTCTGGGAATGCGGATTATCCGAAAATAGGAGAAACTTCGGCTGATGCTTTGCGCTTTGTCCAAATACTTCTTCATTCTCTCGTCACGAGCTTCACTTGTACCCAACATGTGATTTACTATGACTTGTGAATCACAATGGACTTTGAGAGATTTGACGAGCAGACTTTGCGCTAACTGGAGTCCGACCAGGAGGGCTTCGTACTCGGCTTCATTATTAGTAGTGGGGAATAGGAACCGAAGTGAGTAGGTTACCTCGTGTCCGTCGGGAGCGACGAGTAAAATACCAGCTCCACTTCCCATCTTGTTTGAAGCTCCATCTACGAATCCGCTCCAGCAGTCTGGCGGCTCTACTTCGGATTCCAAGGGCTGTGCTAGTTCGGCATTGGCAGACTTTTTCTGTTCGGCAATGACAGGGATTGCTTGATCGAACTTGGCTTCTGTAAGAAAATCTGCCAAGGCTTGTCCCTTGATGGCTTTCCGAGGTAGGTACTCGATTGAGTGTTCTCCCAGCTCTATGGCCCATTTGGCGATTCTGCCTGATGCTTCTGGCTTGGTCAAAACTTGCCGAAGAGGCAGATCGGTTAAGACGCATACTTTGTGAGCATAGAAGTATGGCCGCAGTCTCCTTGCTGCATTTACTAACGCCAGAGCAATTTTTTCCAGAGGTTGATACCTTGTTTCTGGACCTCTTAATGCTCGGCTTGTAAAGTAGATGGGAAACTGCTTTAGGCCTTCTTCTCGTACAAGCACCGCGCTGATGGTTTGATCTGATGCCGCTAAGTATAAGAATATTACTTCGGCTTCGGTTGGAGCAGAGAGAATAGGAAGCTCGGCTAGATAACTTTTGAGCTCGTCAAAGGCCTTTTTCTGCTCGGCTCCCCACTCGAACTTTGGTGCCTTTTTCAACACCTTGAAGAACGGCAGTTGCTTTTCGGCTGCTTGGGAAAGGAATCGATTCAGTGCGGCTAGACATCCGGTTAGCCTTTGCACGTCATGTATGGACTTCGGCATTGCCATGTTCTGAACGACTTGAACTTTTGAGGGGTTTGCCTTGAGTCCGTCCTTTGAAACCCAACAACCCAGAAACTTTCCCGAATCTACCAAAAAGGTACACTTTTGGGGATTAAGTTTGAGGTTGGCTTTCTTGAGCACGTTGAGAGTGGACTTGAGGTTGAGCTCGTACTCCGAAGTGCTTTTGCTTTTGACGACTATATCGTCAACATACACTTCAACCTGCTTTCCGATTAGGTGCCGAAAAAGCTTGTCTACCATCCTTTGATAAGTTGCTCCGGCATTCTTTAAACCGAATGGCATCTTTTTATAAGCGAAAATGCCGAAATCGGTAATGAAAGCTGTTTTCGGAGCGTCGCTCTCATCCATCAATACTTGGTGATATCCTTTATATAAATCAAGAAAACAGAAAATTTCGAAGCCGATCAAAGCTTCTACTTTTTTATCTATATTCGGAAGGGGATAGCAATCTTTAGGACAGTGCTTGTTTAGATCGGTGAAATCTATGCACATCCGCCATCCTCCTTCCTTTTTCTTGATCATGACAGGATTGGCCACCCACGAAGGATACTTCACTTCGAATAACACATCCGCCTTCAATAATTGACGGACTTCGTCATGGATGACTTGACTTCGTTCTGCCGCAAAGAGTCTTTGCTTCTGTTTTATCGGCCGGACCGAAGGATCAATATTTAACCGATGAGTGATTACCTCGGGGGGCACTCCGGTCATGTCCAACGGAGACCATGCAAAGACGTCTTTATACTCCTTGAGGAGCTGGATGGTTTTTTCCCGAAGTAGAGGTGTTCCCGCGAAGCCGATCTTAACCGTTCTGGATGGATCGTCTTCGTACAGCTGAACTGTCATCGAGTTCGGCTCCGGTATGACTTCGGTCATCGCCTCTGACTCCGGCTGCTGTGATTGCTATGCTTGGTGGTGCCGATCTGACTGCTCGGCACTTCTAAGCGCAATTTGTAGACATTCCTTTGCTCTCTTTTGGTCACCTCGGATGACCGCTATCCCTCCTTTAGTAGGGATCTTGATGGTGAGGTGATAAGTAGAGCAAACGGCCCGAACTGTGTTGAGCCAGTCTCTCCCCAGGATGATGTTGTATGGGGACCGAGCTTTCACCACAAAGAACTCGATCATCGTATTGGAGCTTGTAGGCGCTTTTCCCACCGTGATCGGAAGGCTGATAATACCTTCAGGGCGGGTGTCCTCCTGGGCGAAACTTTTCAGAGGAAGCGGAGCCGGACTGAGTCGAGCTGGATCCACTTCCATTTTATCGAAACATTCTTTAAAAAGAATGCTGACTGACGCTCCTGTATCCACAAATACTCTGTGGATCAGTTTGTTTGCCACTCCGGCTTGAATGACAATAGCGTCTTGGTGAGGAGAGATGGCTGGGACGGGATCGGCATCTGAAAATGTAATCACTTCGTCTTTCTTCAGCCTTTTATGTGTTGGCTCCTCTTGATTGGAACCTCTGCGTTCTGCTTTTAGGGACGACTTAGTCTTCCCGGCAGGGAGAGCATCAATAGTCAGGATTACTCCATCATATTGCGGCTCGTCGTCGTCTTCGGGATCCTCATGCCTTTTCGGATCCTGAGGATTGCAGTTCGCACCTCTCTGTCTTTTGTTCTTTTTCAGCTGCTTGCTTTGGTATTTTTTTAATGTTCCTGTTTTCACAAGAACATCAATATCTGCAGCCAAATCTCGGCACTCCTCGGTATCGTGTCCGTGGGCTTGATGGAAGGAGCAATATTGATCCTGAGGTCGCCGCACGGCTGATTTCGTCATCCGCTTTGGTCTTTCGAACATATCGGAATGTAGTTCGAAAATTTCCGCTCTTGACTTGTTCAGCGGTACGAACTGAGCGGGCGGCTTCTCGGGGTTGAGACGTGGTCCCAATCTGCCTTGTACCGGTGCCCTTTGAATTCTTTCAAAAGGAGTTCGGCGAGGAAGCCTCTGATCGCTATGATCGGGCTTCTTTTCGTCTCCTCGGGATGAGCTGTCTAAAGACCGTTTTCGACGGTCTGCCTCATCCGCACGGGAAAACTGGTCCGCAATGTCCCACATTTCTTGAGCTGTTTGCGGACCGCACTCCACGAGCTTTCTGTAGAGAGCTCCGGGCAGGATTCCATTTTGGAATGCCGAAATGACAAGTAGATCATTGAGATTATCTACTTGTAGGCATTCTTTATGGAATCTCGTCAGGAAGTCGCTGATCTTTTCGTCGCGACCTTGACGTATAGAAAGCAGCTGAGCCGAAGTGATCCGGGCTTCTGCTTTCTGAAAGAACCTCCTGTGGAAAGCATCCATTAGATCTCGGTAGGATCTAATGCTGCCTTGAGGAAGGCTGTCGAACCACCTTCTGGCGTTCCCGATGAGCAGCTCGGGGAACAGTTTGCACATATGGACCTCATTGAGACCCTGGTTCGCCATATTATATTGATAGCGTCCCAAGAAGTCATGAGGATCCTCTAGCCCGTCATAAGTCATTGACGGTGTCCGGTAGTTCCGCGGCAAAGGAGTTCGGGTGATGTCGTCCGAGAACGGAGTCTTTAATGCTCCGTACATGGCGAACCCGACATCTCTTCGGTACGGAGGAGATGGAGTTCTCCTGTGGTTCCGGTACCGAGGAGGAACTGGAACATGTCGGGGTTGAGGATTCTTTCTCCTGGAAGACACGTCACTACTGCGGTAGTGACTTTCATGTCTGGATGAGGAGGGAGAATCCGCCGTTGTCTTCCCCGGCTGTTGGCTCTTCTGCAGGAAGGTTAAGAACTCCTCCTGCTTCTCGGCCAAGAACAGCTTGACAGCTTCATTTAAATCGGGCTGCTGGGAAGACTCGGTGCGATGACTCCTGGAGTGGCTTGTTCCTCCTTCGTGAGAACCGGAGGTAGATGTCTCCCGAGGCCGTTTTTCAGACCTGCGAGCTGGACTAGCTTCCTCACGGTTATCGCGAACGGTATTACGGGTGGTATGTGATCTGGTATGCATTTTTTTTGGGGTGGAAAAAGGGTCAAAAATTCGCTTTATCACAAATTTGGTTCTCTGTTTCCCACAGACGGCGCCAGTGATGAATCCGCGAATTTTTGATGGTGATGAATGCTCGTAAAAATAAAGGAAGATCAACACACAGAGATTTACGTGGTTCGATTTACTGAGGTAAATCTACGTCCACGGGAAGAAAAGAGGGCAGAGTTGTATTGCTTGATCTGTTTTCTACAGCTAACAATACAGACTTGCTATTTGCTATTTTCTCTCTAGAGAGCTTAACAGAAGTTAACAGAAGACCCTTATCTATCTGACCTAGGTTCTATTTATACATTGAACCAAGATCGTGGCATGCAGCATTTATTAGGTAGTGGATGTCGTGGAGGTCGTGGCGACCTTGCATGGGTCCACTATCCTGCATGAGTTAATGACTGCTTGACACCACTAAATAGATCGTCGGTGTAGCGGAGGTGGAAATCTTGCATGAGTCCACTATTTCCTAGTTCGGTCGAATACTGAGACCGGACTGCTGAATTATTGCCGAGCAGCTTTTGCCGATCTGAGAGTAGAGCTTGATGCCGACCAGAGAGCAGAGTTTGATTGGTTGGCTTTTACCGAGCTGTAGGCTGGAGCCGAACTCTGTGGTTGTGCCGAACTGAACTCTTGAGTCATGCCGGACTGATACTCTTTAGCCATGCCGAACTGATACTCTTTCTTGGGCTTTACTGCTGTTGGGCTTGTTTAGTATTTGTTTAGTACGTACTCCATCACCAATGAATTTTATTAATAGTAGTTATATTTGAGGTCCTTTTATAACGCAAAAATACTCATAAACAACTAAGCAAAGCTTTTTCTTTTCGATAATCTTTTCCTTTGGATCTACTCATTCAATCTGACTCAGTTTGAATATGTGACTTAAAACTTCAAAAATCAACTGACATTTCAATAATAATAAAATAATAGTAGTAAATTGAAGTTACTTATGTGGGCAATAAAGTTGCCGATCATATAACTCTAGGACTCAAAGTTGTCCATCGACTATACTATTTACTGCTCTCTTCATCCCGCAATAAGAGTCACATTTTATCATTTTAATTTGTCCCACAAATATTTTATTTTTACTATAAATGGTAAATAAGTCTCACACTCCATTAACTTACTTCACTCACATTTTATTATAAAATAAAATAGGTCTCATATTACACTAATTTTTAAAACTCACTATTCTTTACATTTTTTAAAACTTGTGCCCACAATATATAAGAGTGAGTCCTATTGTAGGACGGATGGAGTATTATTTATGATTTAAACTAATTTTTAATTATGTAGATTTATCAACATTTAAATGATTCCATGATTTTTTATAATGTCATGTTTATTATTTATATGATTTTATTTTATACTATATATATGCTACATTATTTTGGTTTGACAAATTTTTAGATGGTTGATCCATGATATACTGATTCGTTTTGTGGTGAAGCAAACCATATCCCACATCGGAGAATGAACAAGAGTTGCAAGCATATAAATGGGCTATCCCAACTCCATTAGTATGAGGCCTTTTGGGGAATACCCCAAGAGCAAAACCGTGAGGGCTTGTCCCAAAGCGGACAATATCATACTAATGTGGAGTTCGGGTGTGCACCACCGATTCCCAACAGTGGTATCAGAGCCCTGGTTCAGGGGCTGGGCCTGTGTGGCTCGGGGTTCGGTGGGTGCGCTTGCAAGTTCTCCGATGTCTCTGCGTGAGCTCGACCAAGACTTGTGGTGACCTGGTGACCTGTAACATGGGGGCACAGACATGTGGTCTTGGTCTGGTGGTCTTGGTTTGAGGGGAGGATTGTGGTGAAGCAAACCATATCCCACATCGGAGAATGAACAAGAGTTGCAAGCATATAAATGGGCTATCCCAACTCCATTAGTATGAGGCCTTTTGGGGAATACCCCAAGAGCAAAACCGTGAGGGCTTGTCCCAAAGCGGACAATATCATACTAATGTGGAGTTCGGGTGTGCACCACCGATTCCCAACACGTTTAACAGTCCATTTTTTATAACATTGAAGAAAGATATTTTTATTCTATTTCAAACATAATCGATAATTATATAGCTCTAGGGCAAAAGGGATACTCGTCGAAGTGGTCAGCTGTTTGCCCAGTAGCAAGTTGTCGGATGGCACAAGTACACTTCTGCAACGCCGAGAGACTTTGCCGACCGGTTGCGTCTCTACTTGATTGAAAGTATTCAACATGGGCGGACAATGTGTTAACAATACGAATAAATAACTGTTTTGACATGCGAAAACAGCGCCGAAAGTAATCTTCCAGAAACCGCGGCTGATCGGAAAAATAGTAGACAACGAGCCTTTCATTAGCTCCCTCCCGGTCACGGGGGATGTAGCGGCAAATTGATCTAGTTGGTCGAGGAGGAGGGGCGGGGGTAGTGGCGGCGACATAGGCTTCATAGGCGGCACGATATTGTTCATAGTATTCTTGTTCTTCGCACTCCGCTTCCGCCATGATATCGGTGAAATCCATTTGAGAGGGTTTGAGTGAGAGAGGAAGATGTAGATGAGTTGTATGAAAAAATATGAATGAGAGATCAATGGGAGATGATTTGATGTGAAAAATGGATGATGAATGTGTGTATTTATAGATGATTTTTGGAATAAAAAATTGTAAAAAAATCACAAAAAATTCAAAAAAACAGTAATAAAACTGCCATATTTTCGGGAATCTGATTTTTTTTTTAAATTTTTGGTATTATTTTCGATTTAAAAAAATGAATTTCCAACGGATAATCCGTTGGCCGATAGAAACGCGCCACGTAGCCTGCTCAGCGGCACAGACGTGCTCGATGCATCGAGCAGCGCTGTGCCAGCGGAGGGAGTGCAGCAGCGGTGCCGCGCCAGCGGCACGGACGCCGTCCGTCCCAGCGAGCATTGTTGTAGTGATGCTCTTAGTTTCATTTATTTTAAAATAAATATTCAATAAATATAAAATAAAAATCCTAACAAGAGTTTTAATTGATATATGTGATTTAAAAAAAATAAATTTAGAACAAAAAGTTATAAGTACTTAAAATAAATTTAAGACCCATTTTATATAAATATTGGAGTAAAAATTATAAGTATACATGCGTTATAACTAATTTGGGGACTTGCTTCTAGCTAGCACATATAGACTATTTAATTACATAGCGAATATTTAAAAGTTTTGCGTCAGCTTCTATATTGCCTTAGGATTTTATGAAGAAAAAAAATATTCCAAATGTTAAAAATCAAAATAAACAAAATCTATTACTAGTATTATACTATTAGTTTCTTTGATAAAATCATAAATTGAAACATTTATATATAAAAGAAAATTTGTCTTCCGTTCAATCACCACTATATGTAGTTTATTGTGTTTTTTTGTTAAGGTTTCATTTATTTCAAGATGTACGCTCCTATGTTAATACTAGTAGCTAATTAGTTGACATAATTAACTACACCATATTTATTTTAAAAAGATTTAAACATATTGATTATTATTATTATTATTTATAGACAATTTTGTTTTTAAAATAATATATATCAAATCAAAAGCTATTGTAATCATCTTTAATTTGATATTTGTATTGAATATTTATTTTTTAAAATAAATGAAATTAATAAATGGAGAATAGAGAAAGAAAATTTACATAAATGGGAGAAATAAAAAAGAAAGAATGGAATAGAGAAATAAAATATAAACTAAAATAACCCTTAAGATAAAATGGTTAAAATAAACCTTAAGACATATGAGTAAAAACTGTCCGTAAACAGTTAAAAAATGGAGTATCTCAAATGTAAATTAACCATTTATCCAGAGAACATTTCAGAAGTGAGTACTTAGTAGTAATGAAATTGTGCAAACATTTCAGAAGTGAGTACTTTTTTAGTACTCTAAATATTAATTGTGCAAATATTAATTATTTTAACATTTTGATACATTTTATGATAGTAGATTCATTTAATTTTTTTTAGTAAAAATTAGCACATTTATTCTCACTTATTTTACCCTCTCTTACTTGATTCACTTTTCATCTCTCTATTTTTTTTGTCATTTCCTATTTTATTTTTTCTTTATTTAATTCACTTTACACGATATATGTTAAATTATAGTATATCTAAAAGAAATACATCCACTACTTCTAAAAATGGAGGGATTAGAATTTTAAGATTCTGACACGATTGATTTAAATTTATACTTCTAGTAGGCTAAAATTTTAACCTCACTCTCGAAGCATATTTTTAGATTTGGCCAATGACCTGGCATTGTAAGCTGGCTCCACGTCACTCCTCGTCAATCTTACAGGAAATCATACGAGGTTTATTTATTCGCCTCTATCTAAAATTAAAGGGTGTGAGTATATAGTTTAATTGAGAGATGAATACATACCGTATTCCGTTAGACTTTAGAGGGATGACGCTTACATTTATTTGTATCGGCTCACATTTCAAGACATTTTGTTTTATTTTACCTTTTTCTTTCTAGTCTAGAGTGGCAACTCCAATCCCACTCCCACCCCCACTTCAATACGCGCAATGATTAATTGTGATTGAAAATAAACTTTATTTCTTCATCCACCGATAAATATTTCATTTTATTTATTTCATCCATTCATTAATAGTCTTTTTTAGCTTTAGCTTTTTTATAATTTTTATAATAGTCTTTTTTAGGTTTAGTTTTTTTATACTTTTTATAATGAATTTCATATTCCATTAATTATACCTCATTCATATTTTATTATAAACCTAATATTCTTTTTGTCTTAATTCAATTGATTGACTGCTTTTCAGAACGTATTTGGAGAAATGATAATAAATACTTTCTTCGTTCTGTGATAGATGAGTCATTTCATTTTCTCTACTCATTTAAAAAAAATGATACTCCCTCTGTTCCTCTACAGTTGAGTCGTTTTTCCATTTCGGGAAGTTCCTCCATAGTTGAGTCATTTCTAAAAATGAAAAAAATCAGCATATTTAATGGTGATTTAGCTGGTTTAATTAACACCCCTTATCACAATTAATTAAGTTAATTACATAATTAAAAAAACACTCCCCAACCCTAATTCTCCTTATCACACGCCGCATTCCCCTATCTCTCTTGAACAAAAAATGCTCCCCCTTCTCTCTTCTTCATCTCTTTCATCTGGAAACCCTAGATCTAAAATCTGGCGCTCCCTCTGAAATTCGAACACCAAATCAAGGTTCCACCCTCCTATTCTCACTCACAACGTCGATTGTACTCTTCTCTCTCATCTCACGCGTCGTCGATTCACAAATTTCGCCGACCACAAACAATGCATCGGTCACACATCGCCAGCGCAGACGATCGGAGACAGCCACGCAGGCCCCTCGCCGATGGAGACGGCTGGATTAACCCTCGCATCATTCGTATTCCCGCAGCGTCGCGTGGTAGAGGTCGTATTTCGGCCGCTTCTCGGGGAAGAGGTCGTATTCCCACAGCGTCGCGTGTTAGAGGTCGTATTTCGGCCGGTTCTCGCCGTAGATCTCGAGATGATGAAGGGTTAATTCACCATCTATGGTTGAACATCTGCCGTTCCTCCATAGGCGAGCCCGCCGGCAGCGTTGGCGACTCTCCCCCGACTGGAGGCGTAATTGGCGGTGAAGGGGGCGCCACCCCGACCAGATACATTGCTGGCGGTGAAGGCGGCGCCTCCTCGAGTGGAGTCCTATCGGGGGTGAATGCGATGCCACCTCTATGTCGGATGAAGAATTTAAACGGAGATATTGTGTCACCGAGGTTGGCAAGGCGTTGTGGGAGAAATGCAAGGCTGGCGATGAAGGCGATGCCACCTCTATGTCGGATGAAGAGTTTGTAAGGAGATATTGCGTCACCGAGGCTGGAAAGGCGTTGTGGGAGAAATGCATTAATTCCTGATATGGGTGAGATCTTTCTAATGCTTCATTTAACAGAAGTGATTTCCAATTGTGATCTATGATCTGTGATTATTGTATTATGAGCTGTTAGTGTATGTCATTGTTGATGGTGGTGAAGGGGCTGGCAGCGGAAGCATGCGTAACAAAACGGATTATATGAATTTGATCTATTTAGCAGATTATTTAGACAAAATCTATTCTCGTAATTATCACATGTATCATGCTCATAACTTGAATTAAAACATGCTTTAGCACATTAAATTCCTAAAACATGCTTACTACGGAATTAGCCAATTTACCTCGTTGATTCAATCAAGAATCGATGATGGCTTGCTCCGTCTCCACGTGAATATCTTCAATACAAGACCTCGGATCTTCTGACTGGTGTCCCAGACTATACGCTGATATTTGTGTGGGCAAATCTCACCAACGTACTAGGACTCGAATAATGGAAGACAGAACTCAGCTCACGGAGGAGAGCACAATTTTCGAAAATTCTCTTAAAGGAGGGGGACGAAAATTTTATGAATAAATTGTTGTGTTTTCTGTCTCCTTTATTCTCCTATTTATATAAGTCACATATTGGGCCCAGTCAGGGATCTAAGGAAGAATCTGGAACAAGCCTCACCCAATTAGCTTTTTACTAATTAAATTGAACCCACAATTTAATATAAGCTTATATTGGAATATTACGAGCAGCCACTACAGAAGTAATATTGCACTGCCTTCCAAATCCGAAATTACAAGTATTCCGGGTTTCCTTTAATTGTATTTGATTTATTTCCCGCGCTTTAGATGGAAACATCCATTAATTAATTAATGTCTGCTATAGACTTAATTAATTAACATATTTCGAATTCCAAGAGTGGACTTAGCAAGAAACTCTTATTTATTATTCATAGAGTAATCAAACTCCAACTAGCTAGGTTCCGAATAATAAAACCTCGTTTCGAGCTCCTCTTGTGGATGTTATCAAACGAGACTCTCCTCGCGCACGTTTCAACATAATAGCAATCCTAGCACCTCTAGATAATGATCACCACTACCCAATATACCTGGATCGTTGGGTTAAAAACCCGCACCTTTGGTAAGTCAAAGTAGTGGATACTCAATATCGTATGCTCAATGCTAACGTACATTGATTAAGAAATTAATTCTCAAGACCTCGTCTTTCAGTAGATAGCATAAAGACTCGTCTTGCTGTTAGATCCATTCAGTGCTATACCACACCAACGTCATCTTATTTCAATAAGGTTTAGAAATAATCGGACTGACATTGCAACCTTTCGCGATAGGTAGTCTAGGCCTATCTAGGTTGTGAAATTCTTATTTTTCTTTGTTTAGAACTGACCGTGTTACCTTAAATTGGACGACGCCCACAACCGGTCTACTAAAACAAAGACTTAGACTTTGTTACGTTTGCTCATACATTTAAATATGCAATAAACAACCATTAAATGTAAAACATAACAACATTATGACAAAAATAATCTGTTGCATTTATTGGAAAATAACCATTAGAGTTTTACAGTATCCAATCACTCGAAAGGTGATTTCTAGTATACAAAACCCTAACAATCTCCCACTTATACTCAAAACAGCTTTCGAGTATACAAAATGGTATTGCACACGTCTTAAATATCTCACACTTATACTGAAAGCGAGTTGAGGTCTTGAATGAGTCGAACTCCCATCCCTTCTACGTGGCAATCGAACGGTTTTACCGCCAAAGCCTTTGTAAAAGGATCTGCCAGGTTGTTCTCTGACGCAATCTTGACCACTTTTATGTCTCCTCTCTGAACTATATCTCTAATGATATGATACTTCCGCTCTATGTGTTTGCTCGCTTTGTGAGCTCTTGGTTCTTTCAAGTTTGCCACAGCACCAGAATTGTCACAATAAATGGTGATGCTCTTGGGCAGATTCGAAACCACACCTAAATCCATAAGGAAGTTCTTGAGCCATACAGCCTCTTTTGCAGCCTCCGAAGCGGCCACATACTCGGCTTCCATTGTCGAGTCCGCGATGCATTTCTGCTTCACACTCTTCCAAATTACGGCTCCACCTCCTAAGGTGAACACATATCCTGAAGTAGATTTTCTCGAGTCCTGATCAGCTTGAAAGTCTGAGTCAGTATATCCCAAAGGAAAGAGCTCGACTGCATTGTAAACTAGAGCATAGTCCTTAGTCCGTTTAAGGTACTTGAGTGTGTTCTTTACGGCAGTCCAATGTCCTTTGCCCGGATTCGACTGATATCTTGCCACCATGCCAACAGCAAAGCAAATATCTGGTCTAGTACAAAGCATAGCATACATGAGACTTCCAACTGCCGAAGCATATGGAATCCTTCTCATTGCTTGTATCTCAGACGGCGTTTTAGGGCACATCTCTTGAGATAAATGGATGCCATGTCTAAAAGGTAAGAAACCTTTCTTGGCATCCTGCATGCTAAAACGACTAAGTACTGTTTCGATGTAAGATTCTTGAGATAAGCACAACATCTTCTTATCTCGATTCCGAAGAACCTTGATCCCGAGGATGTGTCCCGCGTCTCCCATATCCTTCATCTCGAACTGGTTTGACAACCATGTTCGAACTGATGACAACATCTTTTTATTTTTTCCAATTAGAAGAATGTCATCTACATATAAAACTAAGAACACCACATTCCTCTTATCAACTTTCTTATACACGCAGCTTTCACTTGGGCACTTTTCGAATCCAAACTTGCAAACAGTTTGATCGAAACATTGGTTCCACGATCTGGATGCTTGCTTGAGGCCATAAATGGCCTTCTTAAGCTTCCAAACCATGTGTTCTTTGCCCTTTATGGCATATCCTTCGGGTTGTTCCATGTAGATGGTCTCCTCAAGACTGCCGTTTAGAAATGCAGTCTTAACGTCCATCTGCCATACATCCCAATCCATATAAGCTGCAATAGACAACAGTATCCGGATCGATTTGAGCATGGCCACTGGGGAGAAGGTCTCATCATAATCGATGCCTTCCTTTTGGGTATACCCCTTGGCCACTAGTCTTGCTTTGAAGACTTTAACTCGTCCATCGGGTCCACGTTTACGTTTATATATCCACTTGCTCCCAATGGCAGTACAACCTTCGGGTAGGACGGACAAATCGTAGACGTCTTTGTCTATCATAGATTGTAGTTCCGAATCCATTGCTTTTACCCATTCGCAATGATCGATATCTGCCTGCACCTCCGCAAAGTTCCAGGGATCTAATACATTGCTGTCCGAGGAGTGATCCATAGATTCTCCCAAACCAATGTATCTGTCGGGCTCATTTGAGACCCTCCCACTGCGGCGCGACACTATAATATTTTGAGTAGAAGTTGAAGTTTCGGGAATTATTTGTACACTTGGTACTTGTTCTTGGTTAATGGAACTTGTGACTGAAGTTAGCTTATCAAGAGCCACTTCACTGCTGTGTTTATGATTCATTACATAGTTTTCCTCTAAGAATGTCACGTGAGTGCTCACAATGACTTTCTTATCTCGGAGACTAAAGAATTCATAACCTTTCGTTCCTTTGGGGTATCCTATAAACAAACATACCTCCGTCCTAGATCCTAGCTTAGTTGGATCCTTTTCCAATACATGAGCCGGGCAACCCCAAACCTTGAGATGTGCTAGATTGGGCTTATGCCCAGTCCACAACTCATATGGTGTTTTAGGTACGGATTTTGATGGTAAATTGTCTAAAATGTGACTTGCGGAAAGCAAGGCATGTCCCCAAAATGAAATAGGCAGACGTGCATAACTCATCATCGATCGAACCATGTTTAATAAGGTCATGTTCCTTCTTTCAGCCACGCCGTTCTGCTGGGGCGTGCCCGGCGCAGTCAGTTGGGATTGAATTCCCACTTCCGATAAGTAGTCCAAGAATTCGGCACTGAGGTATTCGCCTCCACGATCAGATCGTAGGCATTTGATATTCTTCCCATGATACTTCTCCACAAGAGTCTTAAAGTCTTTAAACTTGTCAAAAGACTCTGACTTGTGACGCATCAAGTAGACATATCCAATTTTCGAGAAGTCATCAATAAATGTGATGAAGTATCGAAAACCACCTCTTGCCTCAGTTGACATTGGTCCACATACATCGGAATGAACGAGCTCAAGTACTTCCTTGGACCTATTGCCCTTAGCCTTAAAAGGCCTCTTGGTCATCTTGCCTTCTAAGCATGACTCACACTTATGAAAAGGTTCCTCCTCTAGACCTTTGATAAGATCTTGTTGAACAAGAGAATGGATCCTCCTTTCATTGGCATGACCAAGTCTAAGGTGCCACAAGTACGTTTCGTTCATTGAACTTGAAGGTTCTTTTCGTTTCTTTGAAATTTTCGAGGTTGTATTGAGTTCTGATTTGCGATTATTAAACTGTGTAGAAGTGATTGTGTACAGATTGTTTTCCATGATACCACGACAGATATAAGAACCATCTTTCTTAATAACGCAGTTGTCATTAAAAGAAATCGAATATCCATCATAAACCAATTTAGAAACTGAAATTAAATTTCTTCTAAAAGAAGGTATCAACAAAACATTCTTCAAAATCAAAAATCTATCACTACTAAAACGCAAATAAATGTCTCCCACTGGAACGGCCGCCACTTTGGTAGCGTCGCCCAGCTGGACTTCGATCTCACAATCATGTAGTCGTCTTGTCACCTGCAATAAGTCAGGATCAAAACAAATATGATCAGTGGCTCCTGTGTCAATAACCCAAGTGCAAATTGATGTCGAAGTCAAACAAGACTCGACAACTAGAGCCTGGTGCATACCTGTAGCCTTTCCCCGTTTAGGACAGTCTGGCTTCCAATGCCCCTTCTATCCACACTTGAAACACTTCCCCGTAGGCTTCTTGTTAGCCCTCTTCTTCTTCTTTCCCTTAGCTATCTTGGCCGGTCCTGAGTTCGGTGCCTGCCTTTTTCCTGCTCTAGGCTTCAAGCCAGAGGAACGAGGCGCCGAAATCATCATGGCCGCCTTAGCCTGAACCATAAGGTCCTCTGCCGACTGAAGTTCAGTCAACAGCTCTGCCAAGGTGTAATTCCTTTTGTTCATCTCAAAGTTGAGCTTGAACTGTTGGAAGCTAGGGGGAAGACTTTGAAGGATGATAGTTACCTGGGACTCGGGATCGATTGTCCCCCCCAAGACCTCAATTTGGTTGAGGTGGCCCATCATCTCGAGGACATGGTCCCTCACAGACGAGCCTTCCTTCATTGTCTTCGACATGATACTCCGAAAGGCTTGAGACTTAGCCGTCGATTCTGAGTACCAAAAAGATTTTTGAGATTCTGCATGATCTCGGCGGCTGTTTCCATGGCTGAATGCTGATGCTTGAGTACTGAAGACATAGATGCCAACATGTAGCACTTAGCCATCTCATTCGCCTTATGCCACCGTCTGTGTGCATCTCTGACTCCTGCCGCAGCGGTAGCCGCCGGCACTGGAGGTCGCGGGGTGGTGAGCACAAAGATGTACTCATCGGCTGTGAGAACGATGTCCAAATTTTGTTTCCATTCTATGTAATTTTGGCCCTCGAGTTTATCTTCTTTGAGAATTTCGGAAAGATGATTGAATGACATATTGACGATTTGATTTGCACTGCAAAACAGAGTATTTTACTATTGTCATAAACTTATGTAAGAAGTTTGATTAGATTAACCATAAAACTTTTCAAAATCATACAACTGTAAAATTAAAATTTTGTACCCTCCAGAGAAAGTCAATACGCATTAAAATCTTACAATTTTACTGGTCACAACATCGACGAATAGTCCAGAGACCACAGAGTGGCATGGCCGCCTAATGTTGCCTAAGCAAGACCATCTCTTTAGCATTACAGAGTCTCATTTCTACAACACACTCCCATAATAATGTTTATGTGCTGCTAACAAGATCAAGCTATCTCATAAATTCTGTGTGAACTTCTGAATCTCGCAGTTTCTTAGGATTATTGTCCCCACAGAGCAGGTGGCGATAATATTCGAAACTACATTCTAGTTCATACTATTTATATTTGAGAAGTCCGCCATCATGAACTTGCTATTTTCTTAGGATTATTGTCCCCACAGAGCAGGTGGCGATAATATTAGAAAAAGGCTTCATGAATTGCAGACCAATTGATGGAGACCATATACAAACGTTGAGTTCATAATTATAGCTTAGATATTTGGGTTATGGTTTTTCTTTAATTATCCTTATCCTTGAGGCAGTTGAAGGCTTAATTAAATTCTGTTGGTATATAATCTACCGGATAATTAAATCTTTTATTAATTGGTATCTTCCATTAGGAATTATTGTTCTAGAATTTAATTCTTATTCATGTCTACTATAAGATATATCTAAAATAATTAAATTACTTAATTCTTAATAAGACATGAAAAATTAAATTCAAATTATTTCCATGTTCAAGATTATGAAGAGATATTATATTATTTAACGTATTGATACATATCTATCCTTATTAGGATCTTAGATATATAAACATTAGGAAACTGTTATATTATTCTTATCTATATCATCTAGGAATCAAAATAATATTATTTATTTCCATAGATATAGAAAATAATAAGATATTCCTTAAATCTAGATAAAATATTAGGAAACTATTAAATTATTCTCATCCATATCTTCTAGGAATAAAATAATATTATTTGATTCCATAGATATAGATAATAATCAAAATATTCCTAAAATCTAGATAAATCTTCCAAAAAGATTTTATTTCCATTAAATAATAATATTTTAATGATATCTTTTAATAAAATAATTAAATAATCATTAAAATAATTCTTCATCGTTATCTCATCGTACGAGGTTCGCACGAACGATGAACGAAGAAAATCCGACGAGTTCGTCGTTGGATCACGACGCACATGGCGTCTCGGCCACAGGCGCGCAGGTGGCGCGCCATCGTCTCGGCCAGCTGGTCGTCGCGGTTCGCCAGCGTCTCGGCCAGGACGTGCGCGGAGGCGCAGCTCCTCTCGGCCAGCGGCGAGCATCTGTCGCGGCTTCTCGGCCCGTCGGGTGCCGACATCTCTCGGCCAGCGGCGCACATCCGTCGCGGCTTCTCGGCTCGTCGGGTGCCGACATCTCTCGGCCAGCGGCGCGCACGGTGGCGCGCCCGCTCTCGGCCAATGTCTCGGCGCCCGTCTCGGACAACCAAGCCATCCGGCGGCGCGAGCTTCTCGGCCAGCGGCGCACAAGGAGGTGCGCCCGCTCTCGGCCTTCCGCCTAGGGTTGCGGCTCCCGGCGCCCAGTGTCTCAGTGGTTCAGTTACGAGCCACCACACCACGCCAGCCACCATGTCGCTCTCGACGCAGGTGCGTCTGTGGCCAGCGGTCTCGGCCGGCGGCGCGCGCGAGCCCTTGCTCGCCTGCGCGTCGCCCCGTGATCCCGGCTCCCCGGCTCCCACTGTCTCGAAATCCCTATCTCGATCGCACGTCTCGTACAATCGAGTAATTCAAGTTCTTGATTCGATAGTTCTTGAGTTCACCATGCATAATAAATTAAACAAAACACCAAGAACATGCTTCGCAATCAAATAATACATGCATACATGAATTTCGTGAAATTTAAACCCAAATAATCAGAGCCAAAGACTGGCTCTGATACCAACTGAAGGGGCTGGCAGCGGAAGCGTGCGTAACAAAACGGAGCACATGAATTTGAACTATTTAGCAGATTATTTAGACAAAATCTATTCGCGTAATTATCACATGTATCATGCTCATAACTTGAATTAAAACATGCTTTAGCACATTAAATTCCTAAAACATGCTTACTACGGAATTAGCCAATTTACCTCGTTGATTCAATCAAGAATCGATGATGGCTTGCTCCGTCTCCACGTGAAGATCTTCAATACAAGACCTCGGATCTTCTGACTGGTGTCCCGGACTATACGCTGATATTTGTGTGGGTAAATCTCACCAACGTACTAGGACTCGAATAATGGAAGACAGAACTCAGCTCACGGAGGAGAGCACAATATTCGAAAATTCTCTTAAAGGAGGGGGACGAAAATTTTATGAATAAATTATTGTGTTTTCTGTCTCCTTTATTCTCCTATTTATATAAATCACATATTGGGCACAGTCAGGGATGTAAGGAAGAATCTGGAACAGGCCTCACCCAATTAGCTTTTTACTAATTAAATTGAACCCACAATTTAATAAAACCTCGTTTCGAGCTCCTCTTGTGGATGTTATCAAACGAGACTCTCCTCGCGCACGTTTCAACATAATAACAATCCTAGCACCTCTAGATAATGATCACCACTACCCAATATACCTGGATCGTTGGGTTACGAAAAACCCGCACCTTTGGTAAGTCACATTAGTGGATACTCAATATCGTATGCTCAATGCTAACGTACATTGATTAAGAAATTAATTCTCAAGACCTCGTCTTTCAGTAGATAGCATAAAGACTCGTCTTGCTGTTAGATCCATTCAGTGCTATACCACACCAACGTCATCTTATTTCAATAAGGTTTAGAAATAATCGGACTGACATTGCAACCTTTCGCGATAGGTAGTCTAGGCCTATCTAGGTTGTGAAATTCTTATTTTTCTTTGTTTAGAACTGACCGTGTTACCTTAAATTGGACGACGCCCACAACCGGTCTACTAAAACAAAGACTTAGACTTTGTTATGTTTGCTCATACATTTAAATATGCAATAAACAACCATTAAATGTAAAACATAACAACATTATGACAAAAATAATCTGTTGCATTTATTGGAAAATAACCATTAGAGTTTTACAGTATCCAATCACTCGAAAGGTGATTTCTAGTATACAAAACCCTAACAGGTGGTGATTGTGATTGGGGTTGCTGATGATTATGAATTTGTTGGTGATGTTGTGACTTTGGTGGATGATTGTGATTGGGGTTGCTGATGTAGTGAATTTGTTGGTGATATGTGCATTCATGATATGTGCATTCATCCTTTTACTAAACACAAAATGCATCATTGTTGCAGCATTTACATCCTTTTACAAAACACAAATTGCATCAATTGTTGCATAGTGACAGTCATTTCAAAACACAAAAAATGGCATGATATGTGCATTCATGTTCCTTCAATAAATGCATCATTCATGCACATTGACAGTCTATCCAAAAAAACACCATGTGCTTCTTCTATACCTTCATAATCCTAAGGCTTGGGATATTGACTCCAATCCATGGTTGCTCCCCTGGTCTCTCAGATAAGCTACTGCTTCCATAACCAGTTCCACTAGAACTTCTAGATTCAGTGGAAGTTGATTTGTCCTCCTTAAATGTGCTTTCCCCATGTGGGGCAGCTTGTATCTGTTCTGACCCTGGACTTTCATAATTTCCATGTAACAGCCTTGAAGACTTATGAAAACATTATCCTAAGTCTCTGGTTGTAATTCATGGAATGATTTCTCAACTGCATTCACTAAGTCATCCACATTATTGCATGCAGTCTGAGTTTGTAGTGACTGTATTGCTCTGAACCAACCCAAGTCATTCACATTGGTGTCAGGTGAGTTAGGTGGTTGTTGCACAATTGAGATTGAGAAACCACTTTGTTGTGCAGCTTCTCTGAAAGCTAGGTCATTGTCTTTGATGTGTGGTCTCGCGTTATCTTGTTGTATCTTGAGAACTTGAGTTGCCCCATCTGGCCACTTGGCTATGATGGCAGGTAATATCTGTTCTCAATAATGTGACATGCATAAAATCATCATTTGCACAACATTACACTATTTATTAACAGTGTGTCATGAGAATGTAGGCTCACTGGTATGTAATGGCTTATGTGCATAAATTAAATGCATTAAAGAGATGCAAACATTACCTTATTGATCAAGCATTCCCTGACCACATCTGTTGTGATACTCTCTATGGGTTTTGTCTCCATAGTGCATGCCTGCCTGTTTTTACTTGACCTCTTGGCTGCAACTTGTTTGGTAAAGGGAAAAATTCCAATTTTTCCATCAAACAACACTTCACCATGAACACCAAACAATGGTCTACAAACTGCACACATGAACATTATTTTGGATATGAACTTCTTATTTTTACATGTTCTATGAGGTTCTTGCTCTCCTGGAGCAAGATAGAATCTCTGAGTTCCTTTAGTCATGTAGAACCACTTTTCATCAATATGTATAGTATTGTGCATATTCCTGAATCTGATTTTGTTGAGGATTCTGTCAAATTCTAATGATTCAACTGTGAATCTCAGCCGTAACAGCTTGTTTGCAGCTGTTAAGTTGGGTTTAATGGCTGATGTGTGTGGTATAATCAGGCCATCCTTAACCCACCTCCATACTGTTGGTTTTGAACAACCTAAACCCACTGCCACTCTCAAGAGGTTGCACCTTTTGGAGAAATGCAAACTCTTTAACAGATCAACATCCAGATGCAGCCTTTTGGGGTAATGCCTCACTTTTTTTACACTTACCAGTTGAACTGATGTTCCTCGTTGTTGTTGTTTCTTTGCAGCATTCCACCACCTTGTACAGGTTTGCCGGGAGATTATAAACTTCAGTTGTGCTTCCTTAAGTGTGCCACGAGGAGGTACACCGCCCACACACCTTCCGATGATGAATTGGACCACTTGGTTCTTGAATTCTGAGGAATACTCTTGGTGCCCCATTTATGAGCATTTAAAAGACTTCAACAGCCAAGGAAAACATTTACTCCATTTGTTGGTTGAGATTTTTAATGTTTGAAGTTGGTGGAATAGTATTTATAGCAGTGAATGTGAAGTGGCGCCAGTTTCAAATTAATTCCCCCTTTGTAAATTGAATGTACTGTTACAGCTCCTTTTGTTTTCTCTGCTTTGTAAATTGAGTGCAATTAATGTGAAGTGCACTTACTGTGTAAGTGGCGCCACATTCAATTTAATTCCCCCCCTTTATAAATTTAATGTATTGTTACCGTACCAATGGATGAATAAAAAAGAATTTGCTTTCTACTCTACTCTCTAGCATATGTGTTCTCTGCTCTCTCTCTCTCGAAAATTCATCATTTATTTTTTGGCAGATTTGGTTAATTAACAAAAGAATAAACAATTTATAAATTTGAATTTGTTGTGCAAATAGTGTTTACTTTAAATAAAAAGTTCAAATGAATAATGAAATCCAAATTCAAAAAGTCCAACTACTTTTTCTACTTTATTCTACTTAATCCACTAAACATCATTTTCTTAGACTCCGTGCCCAAAAGTTCCGCCTCAACTGTAGAGGAATGGAGGGAGTAATAAATAGTGAATAAATAGTAAAGTAAATGAGAGAATAATGTTGATAATAGTCTTATCTACATTATTTTCTTTCTTACTTTACTATTTATTTTCATTTTTTCTAAAACGGGTGCTGAAATGAAATGATTCAACTACATTGAAACGAAGTGAGTAGTTAAAGTGGAGAAATGTTAATTTCTTCTCACTCAAATTCTACATTATTCTCTATTTTACTTTACTTTCTCTTCGCTTTAACTATTTATTACTCCTTCCGTATTCAAAAAATAGAAACATTTGAAATGATACATGTTTTAATGCACAATTGGTAAAGTAAGAGAGAGGAAAAGAAAAATGCATAGGTTTTAATGACACATGTTTTAATGCACAATTGGTAAAGTAAGAGAAAGGAAAAGAAAAATGAGTAAAGTAAGAGAGATGAAGAGAAAAATTAGTGAAAGTAAAGTTAATAGATTGTCGGGTCCATATCCTAAAATAGAAAGATTCTAAAGTTTCTATTTTTAAGTAATGACTCAAAATAGAAATAGTTGCTATTTTTAAAGGGGGTATTATTTTCTCATTACAACGACCAAAAAGAATTCAATCACATGAGCAGAAACGAAGGGGTATATAAAAGTACAACTCCCCCTCCATTAACCTTTACCCACTCACTTTCCACTATTTTTATTAAAGCATGTGCCATGTGAAATATGGGCTTATAATCGTAGACCAAGGGAGTATTTTCTATGAACTTTTAAAATTGGATGTCAAAATCATGAACTTATATTTTGTAATGACGTATAATTATTTTTTTCCAAACTAGGGGAAAATTCTCTATAAATAATAAGTGATGATTTTACGGACCAAATTTTAAGTTTATTAGAAAATACTTCATTCGTCCCAATTAAGTTGAGTTATATTCATTTTTAGGATGTCCCAACTAAGTTGAGTAATTTTGTTTTTTGAATAAAAACAAAACATCTAATCACTCTTACTTTTTTCCATCACCTACTTTACTATCTCTATATCTTTCTTACTTTATTCATCTCTCTTATTTTTCAACACAATTTCTTAATCTCCTTGCCCAAAAGTTTTGTATCAACTTAGTTGATAGAGGGAGTACTAAATTAGGCAAAAGTATGTACTCCCTTCGTCCCTCTGTAGTAGATGTGTTTCATTTTCAGCACTCGTTTTGGAAAAATGATAATAAATAATTAAAATAGAGAAAATGTAAAATAAGAGAAAGATTAATATAGAGAAAGACTCTTAACTATATTATTATCTTTTTTACTTTACTTTCACTTTAACTATTTATTATAATTTTTCCAAATTGAATGCTCAAAATGAAACGCCTCTACTACAGAGGGACGGAGGAAGTATTATTATAGACCAATAATATTATTTAAAATTTATTATGTATCATTTCCTATACAAATTTTTTATTTTAAACGGTATTTATTTCATACTCCTTCCGTCTCAAGGAATCACATTCCTCTTTAGGATGTCCCAACTAAGTCGAGTCATTTCATTTTTTAATAAAAAACAAATATTCAATCACTCTTACTTTATTCTACTATCTATTTTACTCTCTCTTTATCTTTCCTATTTTATTCCTCTCTCCTACTTTTCAACATAATTTATTAATCTCTGTGCCAAAAGTTATGTTTCAACTTAGTTGGGACGGAAGGATTATTTAATTTTGTCAAATGTGTGTAACCAAATAATTCATGTGTTTTAATACTAAAATATACTCCCTTCGTCCCAAGATAAGCGAGTCGTATTCCTTTTTGGGATGTCCCACTATAAGTGAGCTATTTCTCTTTTTAGCAAACAATATTCTCTCTTACTTTATTCTCCACCTGCTTTATTCTCTTTGCTCCTCTACTTTTGTCTCCCTCATACTCTACTCTCTTCATTTTAACTATTTAAATGTCAATTCCTTAAATCTCGTACCCAAAAGAAGTGTTTCACTTATCTTGAGACGGATGAAGTAGTAATATCATAGTCAAAATCATATTCATTCATGTAATTAATATTAGATGTCAAAAAAGATTAGTACGTGAAGCAAATAATTTAAGGCCATTTACAACGTTGTTGCTATACCGTTCCTTAAACTACTATTTGCGGGCTCCACTGTACTTTTTAACTCCATTTCTTAACTAAGGAACGAAACCTCCGTCCCTTAACCATTCCTTATCCGTCCCTTAACCATTCCTTAAATTACTATTCATTCAATTTCATTTTTTAATTTTATTTCCAACCAAATTCAATTAATAAAAAACACACTTCATTAAATAAAATAAACTTACAACATAAAATTCGTAAAAAAAACATAATTTAATAATTTCCTAAAAATAAAAGTACACAATTTAATAATTTCATCCGCCAAAGTTTGCCCAAATGACGCATTTGTTCAAAATGATCCATTTAAATTTAGGAGAAGAAAAACAGAGTTGATTTCAGATGAAAATTGAGGTGGAAATAGAGAGGATTTGAGAGGAATAGATGTGTGTTTGTGAGTAAAATGAGTATGAAATAGGAGTATTTATAGAGTTTAGGGATTAAAAAAAATAAAATTAAAAATTAAAACGGAAAAAAATGGTAACATTACCGTTGCAAAAAAATTTTTATTTAAATTCGATTTTTTTTTTAAAAAAATGAATTATTGCGTCACTGTGACGAAACCCGCCCGCGGGCCAGCGAGTGGGCGTCACGCATGGCCTGGGAGCTGGCCACGTCGCCTCGGCGCGTGGCGAGAGGTCGCGTGCTGCGTCCCGCGGTAGCGGTCCACGGGACGAGCTGGGAACGGGATGGGGACGGAACGGCCGGCTGCAACGCGTTTCTCCGCGGTTTCGTTCCTGAGGAACGAAACGCGGGCCGGCCACGCCACCCGTTGCGGATGCCCCAAGAGTATGTTAAATTTAAATAATAAATATATACTGCCATAATTATCATTTAACACTACCAAATTTAACTATGTAGTGTGTTAGTTACTAGTATACTGCTGTAATTAATTAATAATAAATCAATGACTTCTTTTTTCTAAAATGATAGTGTTATCCAAATTATAGTAAAGATAAATTAGTCTTAAATTATATCATGAAAATGGAGCTAAATTAAAGAGTATTACGTAGTATAAATTTATCTTTTCTCACAATTAGACTAACAGGCTTTGTAAAGTTAATTGGTCCACAAATATCACAAACTTTTGATATAGTTTGATATTTATCACGAAATTAAAATTTAAATTTGTATAAAAATCATGAATTTATCCTTTGCAGTGAGTTTCTATAAGATCAGAAAAAAATGATTCAATGAAAAATTCACTACAAATCCTAAGTTTATAATTTTTTTATCACTTTTAAAATTTGTGGAAATACTAAATTCTAATAAAAGTTTATGATTTTATGAGCTAAAATTCCAAAATAAAATATAGTAGTAGTATTTATTTCTTAACCAACCGCCTAAATAATTTTTAGGTCCATCAATAAGCCCAATTAGTGATGAACAAAATATTCAATCGCTAACGCTGAAAATTTTAAAAATATTATTTCAGATTCTCGTACATCTTACCTTCTCTTATTTGTCTTTTTTCATATTCTGTCTAACTCGATTTCTACAATTTTTTCCTATACTATTTCAATCTTACCATGTTATTTCATAGAATCGGAATAGTATCTTTGCCTATAGCCATCTCGCCTCGCTATCTTTTCGTTATCTAAAGGTATAATCTGTACACCATCCGTCCCCCATTAATTATCACCATTTCCTTTTTTATACGTCTTCTATAATTGACACTCTTACTTTTGGTAATGGATCTCACATTCTATCAACTCATTTCACTCACATTTTATTATAAAATAAATATATAAAAGTAGGACCACATTCCACTAACTTTTTCAACCACTTTTCACTAGATTTCTTAAAACTCGTGTCAAGTCAAACAATATCAATTAATTGAAAATATTACATATTTGTATTAATTTAGAATAATTTCATGCTATAGGATAGTAAAATGAATAAAGTTACTTGATTTATTTACTTCAGCATATGCATCCGTGTGCTCGACCGATAGCGATCTTTTAGCAAGATGGACAAGTTCTTCAAGCTGCGATTTCGAGAAGAGTGTGAGAAAATATATGCCTAAATGGAAGAGAAAATTAGAAAAATAGAGGAAGCGCCGGATAAGAAAAGGGATTTGCTCATGGACCAGATAAAGGAAAAAATGAAGATCCTGTTTAGTAGTAAAAAATTTGGTGAACTAGACTTTGACTTGAGCATTTTGAACTCATAACTTTGTAAAACAATTTAGTTCTTGCATTTGAATTCTACTGGACATTTTAATACTATTTTAATTTATTTATTTTATTCATATTTTTAGTTTAATGTTATTTTAATTTAAGTTTATTTTTGAGTAACAATTTAAAATGAAACTGAAATAATAAAGAATATAGTAATGAATAATATGAAAAATCACATAATACTGAGCACTTATGTGCTTAGAATATAACATGAACGATTAGAACCTTTCATAGCTAGCACCAAATTGAGCTGGCATTTTTTAAAAACCTATTAGTGCTCGCATTATTCCGAGCACACACAGGTAGGGATGTCAGTGTAGCCCGCAACCTGTGAGCTGGCTGAATAACACGCAAAATTTATAGGGTTAGGGCTGGAAATTTCTAGCCGGATAAAATTAAAACCGATTAGCCCGCAACCCGTTAGAGCCACACCCAAAAACCTGGTGGACTGGCCCGATAACCCGATAAAATTTTTATAATTATATTTTTAACTCTTAATTCGACACTTCAATGATTAATTTTATAATATAGATAACTAAAAAAATAACTTTCAATTTATATTAAATATATAAATTATATATTGAATTTTTATTAATATAATAATTGATAAATAAATTAATTTCACTAAAAAAATTAAATTTCTAAAACATGTATTAAAATTTCACGAAATATCTCAAATATTAGTATTTGATCATGTTTATGATTGAGTTTAAACATATATCTCAAATTTATCACAATTAAATATTTTACATTTTATGAATGTAACTAATTTTCATCATTATTTATTGGATTGATCGCATGTTAATCTTATCGGTTAACCCGCACCCGATTAACCTGCAATCAGAGTACGGTTGGCCCGAAACCCGGTGGGCCAGCCTGATTGACATCCCTACACACAGGTCTAGGAAGGAGCAGACAGGTGAAATATGAACACAAATTGGTGCTTGAAAATTTTGAGAACTTTGGTGCTCGGAATTTCGCCTAAAGGAGTTGACTACTTTTCCGAGCACTTTTTGGATGCTCGGAAAAGATAGTGTTCTGTTCGAAAAAGTGCTTGGTCATAATTTCGACGAAACAAATGGCGAGCACCCTCTGTGCTCGGAAAATGCTATATTTCCTAGCACTTTGGCGGTTTTTCTAGCATATTGGTGATAGGTAAATGGAGGTTTTTTTTGTAGCTTTAATTTGTTCCAACTACAATGCTACAATACTGATTTCTTTCATTTCTATCAGCTTTTCACTTTCTTTATGTCGTGTTGTGACATTGATTTGTTCCGACTATGATGCTACAATATATAATACTACTATACATTGGGATTCTTGAATAAAAACCACTTACAATAACACTTGTAAACAATCATACAATTATACTACAATATCTTCAGACTATTTTAATTTTTATGGCTACCTTATAAAAAAAAAATAGAAGGCGCAGGCCCAATATCAATAACAGTCCCGATCTCAATGACAGGCCCATGTTCACCAGGATTAAGGCCATAATTTTTTAATAAATAAAATAATAATAAAAAAATGAAATTCGGAAAACAAAAGCAAGAAGAAAATAAGAATCTGGCATCTTCTTTCTCTGATCAACAAATTTTTACCAGAAGTGCCCTCAATCAACCAATCATCATTGCATACCATTTCTTCTCTCTAAACTCTTCCCCTCCTATCATCTGGTCACTTTACTTTTCTCTCTCTCTCTCTCTCTCTTTCAATCTCTATGCTCATGTTTGTGTCAATTGCCCTAGGATTTTGAATCTTCCCCAATTTAACTTTACCCACCGTTTCTCATCGATCCAAATAATTATCTGCAGGTATTGGAACCTCTTCTTCCCCTCATATTGGTGTCGCTGTTGGTCGGAAGTTTCTTTCAATTTTATTGGTCATTGAGCGAAATCGGTGAACTTCGTGTGGTATAGGTATAGATTCCTTGCATTTCTCTTCAATAGTTGCAGCTCAATTGGAAGTATTATGATTTATGAGCACTAATGAGAAATATTATCTTCTCGAACATTGAGACAGAACTCTTTTTTTTTTTCCTGCTTGCGTGAATGTGCAATTGCTTCTGTGGTTTATAAGGCTTCTGAGACCGTTAACTTTGTTATGAATGTTGAGTGCTGTAGGCTCAGAACATTGCGAAGGGTGTTGTGGCATTCTCAACATTTTCTTTTTCTTTTTACTAATTTTTGGTTTTGGAGGATCTGATTTAATTTAGACTAGTTTAGGATTCATGAACTGTCTGTAAATGGTGATTTATTTTGTTATAGTTTGGGCATGTTCTATATAAGAGTGATCCTATGATTTTTTTTTTCGTATTCGCGTCAATTGTTTCCACCTACATTTCAGTTTGCCTTTACAGTTCGGTAAGTTCTGAAGTTAAGGGCTGGAAATGCCTGGTTCTTGTTTTCCGAATAAATCCAGTTCAGAAAGTAATATTCACTTGCATGATTGATTATTTGATTTTCTACAATGGGTCCTCCTTCCACTAACTTTCTTCATGACAAAAATTGCAAATGTTGTTTATCTTGTTCTTCTGAATATGTAACTGAACATTGAGTTATTATAAAATAAATTGAAAATATTTTGTTTTGGTGTACATAAAATTCATAGGTGGTGTGAATTTGAACTAAAATTATGAAAATTAAGGGTTATTATAGATGTTTGGTTGAAAACAATGACACTGTGGATCATTTTGTATATCTCATCCTTGAGTATTCTGGTAAGTACTATAATATCCTTATGTCTAGTTAACAAAGTATTGTGGATGTTCTGGGTTGGAATCAGTGACACATGAAGTTTGGATCGTATTGTAGTATAATCTTTATGCTTCACTATGTATGGGAAATACTATATACCATATGTCTAGAACCACAAAAAACACTTAATCATTGCCAAGAATCCAAGTACATCAAATTTTTCTTGAAGACTTACATCACTTATGCTCTCAGCCTAGAACTTTTCTTCCTCATCAAACCATTCAAGATCAAACATCTTGAATTCTACTACAGAGTTGATTACCACTACCTCTGCTCCATTCTAAGTCAAACATTTCTTTGCTCGGCACAAGATTTTATCAGAAATTAAGATTTTTATGTGCAACATTGTGTACTCTACAAACTAAGTCTGTACAATTATTATGACTGTACTTTCTGATACGTCATATCATAGTGAGCAGTGATTCAGTAGACTATGCAAAGATGAGTAAGGTATTCTTGAAGATGTTACTGTAAGTTAGTTTAGTTAATTGGTTATCCAAAATAGTTTTTGCACCACTAATATAGAAGGCACAGATACAGATTATTAATTGTTACTATATGAAAAGAAAAGAATGGTAAATCATGGACATGGGACATTTATTAAAGGATCCTTTGACAGAAGAGTCTCATAAACCCCATGTGACCAGAAAGTTCCATTTTCATGATGGGGCTGACTTAAGCATGACTTGGCTTTGCTACTTGTTCCATTACTTATTTAATCAATCATAAGTGTAATATTATATTCTAATCCTGTATTTGGTATTTTTAGTGCTTGATCCGTGAATATTTCTGATTATGTTTTTAACACATTTTGTATTTTACGAGGTATACCATGTTGTGCAACACCAGATTTCAGATTTTAAGATAAAATCTTTCAAATGCGAAACTAAATGGGCTGAAAATTCTGAAGTGTTATGTTATCTGACATCCTGTTTTTTTTTTCACCAAAAAGAGAAAAGAGTCGCGTCCTATTCTTATTAGAACAAAGAGTCATGTTCTCTTATTTATTACTTAATGCATTTGGTTTGCACCCTAGGCTAATTGAAAGAAGCTTGCTGATCCGTCGCCGAAACTTTGTACTGAGCTGACCTTCTTCATCTGAAGCTTGGTTAAGGATTTAACTAAGCACAGCTTGGAAGCTATTAAGTCAAAACAGTATTATCCCATTATTAGAAGTTAGTTGGAATGACACTAATAGAGTTCAAGGCATGCAGCATTTTAGGAAGTCCTGGATTACACTAAGCATTTTGTTCTTTTATCTCCTGACATTTTTCCTCCCTATGTGTTGGGTAGCATGCTTCTGGCATTTGTGGGAATGAAATGATATCACCTGGGCATAGGCCTTAAGTGGTCTCACCAAATCAATGCTCATTGTGTCTATACTAACATTGACTGGTGAACCCATTCGTCTATTTGTTTAGTTCTCTATGATGCTAGATGTGGTATCTTAATGTTATTGTCATTGTACGTATATTAAAGAGTCGACTTATGGCTATCTGAACTTAACTTGTTATTTTTTTTTTAGGTGGCACTCATTTTATCGAGATATCTCAATCGGTTTAAACCCAAGCTTTTGGTAATGGAGTTAAATTCCATCAAGGATGCTTTTGACCGTGTTACAAAGAAGCAAAAGCTCTCATCCTCAAAATCTCAAGAAGTAATTGAACAGATCGGGCAAGAAATAGAAAAGGCTTTTTTGAGACTACAATCTGAACAAGATTCTGCATCTCCATGTGCTCATAAATTGATCCTCAATGAACTGAAAACTAAGCTGAAAGAAATTGCTCCTCTCAGCCATCTGGAAAGCACACAAAAGGAATTAAATGTTGCGTTAAGCAAGTACCCAAAGCTTCTCGAGAAATCTTTCAACCCTGATATCTCAAAGGCTTATCGCAATATTGATTTTGATATACACACTGTTAACCAAATTATTACCAGCCATTTCTATCGAGAGGGCCAATTTGATATTGGTGACTGCTTCATCAATGAGTCGCAGGAACTAGAGGCTGCAGCAAGTAAATCCCCTTTTCTAGAAATGTTCCAGATCTTGGAAGCCATGAAATGTAGGAACCTGGAGCCCTCTCTGGGTTGGGCAGCGAGGAATCATGATCAACTGAATCAAAATGGGTCTGACATAGAATTGAAACTGCATCGTCTTCAGTTTGTAGAGATCTTGCAGAACAGGGGCAGGGATGAAGCTCTAAAGTATGCCAGAGACTTTTTGGCTCCATTTGCTACCCAACATATGGCTGTTTTCCAGAAACTTATGGCTTGCCTTTTATGGGCTGGAAGGCTTGATTCCTCACCGTATGCAGAATTACTATCTTCCATACATTGGGACAAACTATCTGTGGAACTCGCACAACAGTTCTGCAATCTTATGGGGCAATCTTACGAGAGTCCGTTGAGTGTAACAATTGCCGCTGGAGTTCAGGGGTTGCCTACTCTTCTGAAGCTGATGAACGTGATGACTGGGAAGAAGCAGGAATGGCAGACAATGAAACAACTACCGGTGCCAGTGGATTTGGACAGGGAGTTTCAGTTCCATTCTGTGTTCGTGTGCCCAGTTAGCCGCGACCAAGTAAGCGAAGAGAATCCTCCCATGCTGTTAACATGTGGGCATGTTTTATGCAAGCAATCCATCACCAAGTTGTCCAAAAACAACAGCACTAGGCGCTTCAAGTGCCCCTATTGCCCTGCTGAAGTCGAAGCAGGTCAGTGTGCGCAATTACATTTCTGATGCTGCTTAAAGCTTGGAAAGTGGTTCGTCCTACTGCCATCACAAACGCAAGGGAAATGCCCCTTCATTGAATATAAAGCGTGTATGTCGGCTAAACTAGATCTTGTTATCACTATATTGTTGTTTTACTTCTTCTGTGTCGGACTTGGGTGGTGTTATTGTTGGATGGACTGTAAATAGATTCTACTTGCAAATCAAACAACAAACTGGGAGGAGGTATGTGCCATATAAAATCCCATATTAATCATAATATTTGGACATTGTATGATTAGTGGATGGTGAAATCACCATATGATGCTCAACATCTTGTCTTGTGTGAGATTTTCACTATGAACCTTCTAGTTCCTATCTTGGTTCCAACTCATAAAGCACTTGGTGATTGTGTTGTTTATATTAATATCTAATTGATGGAATTCCTTTTGTTTATGGCTAGCCTCTCATTTTTGTTGCTATCCCACTAAGTAACACAACAACCTGTATTTCCTCTCAGATTTGAGCATTTTCCCCCTTTGAATTTAGTTGTGTAAAGTAGTAACATGAAGGAGTATTTGAATAATGGGATACAAACTGGGCACTTGTTTTATACAGAGCTTGTGTTTTGAGCGAAAATACAATATGATCATTTGTAACAACGAATCATAAATAATGTCAGGAGGAAGAACAAAAAAATGTGCCCTTAAATGGTGGCCAAATATAGTAAAAAGTAACCATTGAATTTTACATGAGAGTGGCACACCAAATTTCATCTCAAAACCTTTATAGATGCGCAATTTCAGGATTCTAAAAGTTAAGAATAATCCATATCTTTAGCTTTTTGGTGCAACCCCTCCCCTCCCTCTCTCTCTAAAGATATTTAAGATTTTATTGCCCTTAACACTCTTACCTTTTTGGGATCTCTCCCACTCAGGGTGTTTTGCTCTCAATGGAGAAGAAAAGTTGCTCAAAACCACATTTTATTTTCAAACGTGTGAATAAAGCTATGCTGGGGTGGATATAATTTTCAAATTTCTCATTTTTCTTGGGATTTCCAAAAGTGTTAGTGATCCATTTTGAGTTTTCATGAAAACATATCATGATTCCCAATCAATATTTAATTGGTGTACTGCAAAGGCACTAATTGGAGGTCTCAATTATTTATGTAACATGGCCTCTTGATCATGATCTATATCAATGTGGCACCAACCAAATTGAAAATGACACAAAGAAGGTTTTGGTGTAGGAAAATATGTGTGAGGAAATGGCTAAGAATGTGGCTGACAAAATTGGATTTAAATGGCAAAAATTGAGACAGGTTGTTAATCTTGCTCTGTGCACATCATATGGCCCAGCTCGATTAACCCAACGATTTCTCAATTATTATCAAATTCTGGTATTTTGTGATCTCACTTGCCATCTTGAATTGAAAGCTGCCCCAAATCAAGACACCCATTTCGCGCACATGCCCATTTCCAACTGTTTTTTCAATGTTTTGCAAGAAAAAACCTTTTAAATTTATTTGGCAAATGGTTTTCGTAATTTAGTTCTGCTTAGTGCGTGAGTGTGAGACGTTGTACCGAAAGGTGATTGGAATCCATACAAAGAGTGGATGATAACAATTTGAATGCTTCTTGCGTAATTTTGTTAAAGAAAATTCACTCAAATCTCAGTCATGTCAAAAGGTATAGAGCACTAGAGCTATATCCATACACAGCCAAAAACTAAACCCCACTCCTTTGAACAACATAAAACCAAAACCCCACTCCCACTTAATACAAACCAAGCTTTACTTCAACACATATATACCAACAATATTAATTTTTTACATAAAAGGACACCTCCACGATAACTTTTCAGTTGATTGCTATAAGACATCCATTCATATCAAATCATAACATCGTTCCCTACAACTATTTTATAATTTGAAATAAGGATAAAAGAAATAATAGAACAAGCAATATATCATGACCCCCCCCCCCCCCCAAAAAAAAAAAAAAAATTAATTTGAGAAACCCCACAACGATACCCCTCAATCAATTATACTACGCGGGGCCTCTCATTTCCATGGGCCTCACAAACCACCTCTGGCCTTTTTTCACAAAATATATTTGTACATTTTTCTTATAGTAACTTTTTGTAATTTATTTGACTACTAAGATATTCATAATAATAATAATAGTAATAATAACAAACACAAATATTAAAATCTCGCATTCTCGAACCCATGTAAGTCGCTGACTCTATTCAATGACTTTCTCATTATAGCGACTTTGGCGAGGCGCTCGGCTGCCCGCCAAGCCGACGTCGGCGTGAGCGGCTCGGCCTTGTTGTCTTCGGGCCGGCCCAATCGCGGTTGCGCCAGGTCCTGCCGCTTGCAATTCAGCACAGCGAGCTCGGCCTCCAGGCCGCGCACAAACTCCTCCCCAGAGCCCGAGCCCGACTGGAGGACGAGGGCGCGGGCCGAGGCGAGCATGCTGAGCGCCCCGGCCACATCGTTGCGGTCCGAGAGCCTGCTGCTCTCGGCTACAGCGCGCGTGGTGACGAAGAGGCAGCGGAGGCGTTGGATGTCGCGAGTGGAGGATCCGACGGCGCGTGGGCGGGGGATGACGAGGCACCGCTCCTTGTCGTATATGGTCTGTTGAGTTGACGGGTCTTTGTAACAGCAACGGATCGACATTAGCCTCCGGGCACCACCGGTTGCTGGTGGGACCCTCATTTCAACTAGCAATTCTCGCTCTTCCTCCGAGTGGAGCTCCCCCACCCGGCACCAGCTCGAACCGGATCCGACCAGGGCCGGTTTGCCCGCGTAGGTGTAGACCGCGGAGATCTCGCCCGGGGCCGAACCTGCCGCGAACGAGACCTGGACCCGGAGGTCCTGCGCCACCTGGCTAAGCAGGCTGGTCACGCAGTTCGCGGCATGATCGCCTCCGGGAGGAGCGTGGACGCACGCGCTCAGGTTGACGGAGTGGACGGGGATCTCGGACTGGGAGAAGCGCGTGGACGACACGAGAGGGCCGCTGCGGTGGCCGTCGGAGAGGAGAAGGATGCTGGCGGCGGGATTCTTCTCGCGGCGATCCTCGATGACCTTGGCAGCCTTCTTCAGCGAGTCGGTGGCGCTGGTGGCGCCGCCGTCGAGTGCGACGACGGCGTCGATGATGCGGCGGGCGGATCTCTTGCCGGCGGTGGTCATGCGGCGGAGGGGGAGAAGCCGCTTGGATGTGGTGGAGAATGCGACGATGGAGAGGCGGTCGGCGGCGGAGAGGGAGGACACCACCATCCGCATCATCCTCCGCATTAGATGGAGCTTATCGGAGGTTACATTTCTGCTCACATTCAGCACGGTCACCAAATCGATCGGCGCTCTTCGCGGAGGCGGCGTCGGAGCTTTCACCTTCAAAACGACGGCGTATGTCTCGCTAGTTTTTCCTACTGACACCACAACCGCCTCAGATAACAGACCGATTTCCACATTCCTTGACTTGATCTTATCCGGAACGACATTGTTGGCGACGAAGAAGCCGGGGAAATCGTCGTTTTCCTCTTCAGTCTCATCCGATTCGAGAATCGGAATGAATCGCGCGCCGGAAGTCGGAGAGGAGAGCGGCTCGTCGTCGTTGTAGACCTTAAACACAGAAGAGGATTTATTATCCGCGCCGCGCAGATCGGTGGATGGATCGGTTTCCACGAGGTGCATTTCCTTCCATGTAGCGCTGCAGATGGGGCAGGCGAGGGCGGATCTCACCCCTTGCTTCTTCATGTGAGCGGCGATGCACGGGAAATGGAAAGCGTCGCCGCACTCCGCCGTGAAAATGGCGGTGCCTTGCCCCGTCTTCACGCTCTGCAAGCATATTCCGCACCTACTCTGCTCGTACAGTAGAGTTTCAACTCATCCATTATTACCAAATCATACCAAAAAAAAAAACTCAAATCAAACGCTAATAACGAAATTCCACTGTAGCCTACGCACCTTGGTGATACGGAGTCCGGATTTAATCAGCGAAAACGTGGACGGCGACCTTGGCGAGGAAGGCGCGGAGCTGGTGAAGAATCGCGGACTCTTCCTAGTCCGGCATTGAAGCCTAGGGCTCTCGGAAGGCGTAACACATGGAGCAGCAGCAGTTCGGCAACGGAGAGAGGGGCTGGAGAGCGGCTGAGAGTGGAATCGAGGCGTGGAGGGCTCGGAGAAGAATCTGCCGAATCTGGAGGCGAGCCTGGGGGTGGAGGCGTCTCCAGGGCGGTCCTGATCCTTGGGGATAGAAGTGCAGAAGGCTCGTCGCCAGCTCAAAACCATCTTTCACAAAGAGGCTCTGACAGAAGGGAAGGGCTTTACGGTTAGTGATGACAAAGTGGATGCATGATCCAAAGGGGGAATTCAGCAAACGAGACAAAAGATGAATTGAAACAAAAAGACACCTTGTTCAGAGGTCGGATTGTGTAAAAAATGAAATCAGAGGAGAGACAATTAAAAAGAAAAAGGATCAGTGAAGAAAGCTCCAAAAATTCATCATCGTCTTCTTCTTATTTTGGTTTGGGTAAAGGGCTAATATTATAAAGTGAGGGGTCGGCTTTCTGCAATTGAAAACTGACTGGCAGCTGCCGGTTACGTATTTTGTCAACGGACTCCTTGCAATCAGCGTACAATTCGATACGTCTTTAAATAATTTAATTATTAAATTAAGTGATTACTCTTAACTATTTGATGGCGCTGCTTAAGTTAATTCTACTCTGATTAAAGTTAATACAAGGGTTATGGGTAGGTCGATGGTTGGTTCTCTACGTTTTAAATAAAGTACTTATACCTATCATTTTAATAAAAACAATTATGGATGAATTTTAAAATTATTGTAATTTAATTTTATATTCTAGTTGTTGTTGATAAATTAGTACAAGGTATATTTTATTTTTTTGTAATTTCAATTTTTTCTGTTTTTTTGTAACATAATGTGCTATTCAATATGTAACTTTTAAAGTAAAAGATTAGTGATATCATATCTAAGAAATTTTTAAATGATATTTTCCATTAATTATATAATTTTTGTATTCTTTTATTTCTAAATTTATAAACATGTTGACGTTTAATGTCATTGAGATTCAACACTTGTATTCCACAATATAGTTGTGTTTATAATGCACTAAATTGTACTAGTAATGTTTTAGTATAATTTAAATTTAATTATATCACGATATAGTATTATGAGCACATATTTTTGGTAGTAATCCGGCTAAAATAGTGATTAACTCGATCCGTTTAACCAATTAAATGTAATCGGTTCATTTACCGATTCTATTTTTAAAAGATTGATTAAAACACACGAACATAAACATGTACATATAATGGTTACAATCTTAACAATAAGACATGTTATTCAATAATTTGATCGGCTATTTAATGAAGTAAATAGTTACTCAGTACGGTTTTTACTGAGTTTCGAGATATATTATTGATAAGGCATAAAAATATTGTACTACTATATTCGTTCAAAAATATAGTTATGATGCTGAATTGTTGTATTTTAATGTGAAATTGCTTCTAAAGTATGAAAGATAAAATAAATAAATAAATAATTAAAAGTATTATTAATGAAAAGAGGTCTCATTTTATTAAATAGACAAAATGATCATAAATAGATAGAAATAAATTTTGTGGACGGCTCAAACTATAAAATAATAATTTATTTATTTTTAATAGATGCTGTAGAACGTTTTTGCACATTATATTGTCCTTTCTCCATTCCTTACTACTGTGAGTTTATTTACTAGTGTGCTATGAGTAGTATTTATTTTTTGAAAGTATGCTAATATCCAATATATATCTTGTGTTAAAGGGGACGTTATTTGAGGGATATATAAAATTAAATAGAAGAGTTAATTGGCTCGCACAACCAATATCGTCGACAGACATAATTATTAATTAATGGACCCGAATAAAAGAAAATATTAGGGGTCCATTTAATACTTAAAACAAAATGATAAGATTGTGAAGAATGGAAATCTTTGGTTTTTAGTTTCACAAAGATATATTCGGTATTCCTAATCAAATCTTTGATTTGAATATGAAGATATAAAATGGAAATATTTGGTTTCTACAAAGATAATTTCTAGTTGTAAAAATCATGGATTAAATATGCCCGGTCATTGGATTTTGACCAAATAATAAATGTGACGAGACATTTAATTTTGTAAAATTAAATGACATAGCGTCGGTCTACATTTTACGTAGATAAATGTAGTATATTCACTTTCTCAAATCCGATTTCCGGTGAGTGAGAAATAGTGGATTAAAGTTGGGCATAATTACCTTTTAATTAAAGCTTGGAGTTGGAGCTTAGGGAATAATTAACTAGTGTTAATTATCCCACATTGGAGGAGTAACACATCTTTTAATGTGCTTAAATTAAGTGCCTTTATGTTACTTAATAATTATAGTGGACCAAGATGGGTGAAAGAGCCCACACGCGAGCGCACGCGCGCGCTGCCGCCGCCCGCCCGAGCCCGTGCTCGCGGTCGCGGGCGTCAGGCCCGATCCCGATCTCAGATCTGGGCAATTGGTCTTTGGGCTTGGTGCTTGGCTCAAACTAATATTTTTAGACCACCGCTGAGTCAGCAGTCCAAGTGGCTTGACACGTCGTCAAGCGAGGCACAGTCACGACTGCCACATAAGAAATCCACACGCTCCACACGTGAAAGGCACACTCCTGCCACACGCTCGTAACCGCCGGCGGTTACGAATCTGCCATGATGAGCCTTTCATGGCTTGGTTGACCCTGCATGGTGGCTTGGCCTATAAATAGGCTAGTCATTCCACTGCATTCTACACACAATTCACAAGCATAAGCTCTCTCCCTCTCTCTGTGCATAGTTTTTCTGTCGAAGCTCTGCCCTCTCTTCCATCCAGTTCGCCGGAGCTCTGCTGATTGCGGTGCTGCATCAAAAGAGACGTAGCCGTTTTACCTTTGGGGACGACACGCCAAAACGAGAGCACTACTGTGGCGTATCTCGTCTTGCCTCCTCGACTCGGCTATCATACTGGTTTAGTTGTTTCGATTTCTATTGTAATTTCTTTAGTTCAGTTTCTCCTTTTCTTTCTTTTGGGTTGTATTACGCCCTACTGTTATCTCTTGTAATCCCCAGAAACCAACACTAGTATTATTACAAAGATTATCATTGATTTCCGATTTATATTCCAAGTAATATCGTTAATATCCATTTAATACTCGTGTATTACTTATTTGACTAACTTCAAGTGGAGTAATATTTAAAAAAAATTAAAACTACTCGAAAATGAAGAATCCAAGTGAATATATGACTTGGAATTCTTGTTCTGGCATTTATATATTCTTTAATCAATGAGAATTCAATTTTTTGTTTTTGACCCTGACATCAATTTGTACTTTCTTCACACCAACTCAATTACTGCTAATATTAAATTGCACATTGATTAACTTAGACAAAAGCGATATATTTATGGGAATAAATACAAGTGCTCTTCTTGCTCTATCTTTTTGTAAGACCTAATTGCAGTTTTCGTTCATGTACACCAGCTAGAATATTTATTGCAATAAATATTAGTTGGATTATTGGATGTATATAGCAAATTAGAAATATAGAGCCACCCTTTCGTTTTATTATCGTTACGGTGCCTATATTTGATCAATTAGAATATGATACGTATTAATTATGATTGTGATTTGTTCAAAAATAAATCCAATTAGTGTTTATGTATAAGATACTTATACGAGTGGTTAATACTAAGATTTATTGTGTATTTTGTTATTTATACATGCAACATTTAATTTTATTTCATTTTGGTAAAACTAGAAGCTGGCAAATAACAAGAATACATGATTGCATCATGATAACAAATAATTCAACCCTTGCGCCATCACAATTTGTAACTACCATTTTTCAGTTTTAATTTTGATTATATTCGTATACAATAAATAATCATAGCTAGGTTGTTGATAATAATAATAATAATAATAATAATAATAATTGCAGAATTAATTTGTTATGCTACTAATAAATAGCTTCATATCTTGTTTGGTTAATTTTTGTAGTACAGCCTGCAGCAGTAGTTATTAGTTTTAAATTATTTGCTCTGTTTGTATCTTTGATTTCGAAAATAAAAGGTCGAACCAATGGAGACCTTTAGACATTCACTTTTTAATCATGAGGAAGAGACCCCCCACATTATGGCAAATACATTTAATACTTCTTCCTCACCATTCTATGACTTTGTATTCTTCTCCTATAAAATAATAGGAGTACTCCATTATTATATTAAGAAATTTAAATCCACCATTAAAGATGAATGTGTTAAAAGTTGGCAATTGGTTGGTGCATGATTGATTATCATTTCACCCACATCTCAATGATACCACCAATATTTCATCTTAAATTTATGTGTTTTTATTGGATTACATTGTGAATTCACATTTTCACTTTCCTTTGCTGGTCAATTGTCATAGTTATAATTTCACACTGGTGAAATGCCAACATATAAATATAAGAACTTATGAAGTTGTATTTTTGCAATATACATATAGTATTAATATAATTTTCAATAACTTGCGTTAGATCCCATGGGGTGAACGAAACTTGAATTAATCTTGTATTATAAAGAGTACTACTAATCTTAGTATGAAATTGTGTAGTTTTCAAAAAATTTCTTGACATTTATGGAGTAATAATAATCAAAATATTTTTTATTTCTGTTTAGTTCCAGTTAATTCAATAAAATTTTCAGTTATCAGTTATAACCAATAATCGATATGTTAAAATTGATAATCGATTGACTATAAATGAAAAAACTGATCTAAAATAAGTTACCGTTTAAAAAAAATAACACATTATACATTGATTTTCTAAAGTACATAAATATGATTCCATTTAATTCATTTTTTACGTGCGTAACTAAGATCTCAACTCCACAATGCAGTTACATCTAAAATTTCCAACACTAGACATTCCACTCAAAATTCCATATGCATCTTTACAATTCTATTGTTGATGAAATATTAATATGTTATAAAACTTACTTCGTAATCCTGTACCATATTCATGGCAACGAGCTATGTGTTCCACAAAAAGATTATTAAATGGCCTATACGAATAATTTAAATTAGTTTTAAAAATTTGATTGTATTTATTTTCAGTTGACGACCCAATTGGCTAAACGGTTCAATTATGGCTAGGAGTTTGAGCTAATTCATCTGTTAATCATTCTATCAATTGGATTAGTAATTAAGCCGACCGATTAACCACTCCTTTAAGAATTAGGTCATTAGGTGGGTACCAAATGAAGATTCCTATAATTTTAGGGTTGCTACTATATAGTACTACTCTAGTAAGTAATGCCATAACCTCATTCGTTCTATTCTCCACTACTAAAAATTCATTTGTGATGATTAAAAATAGTCTTGTTTACTTTTGGCGTTAAACTACTCGTGCAAGACTTGTTCGAGCCCATTGTACCACATATTGTGATTTTCAGGACAATTATGCGACTTTTTTAAGTCACCCTACATAAAACCCAACCTCTTAAATCTAAGTCAGTTTCAGGTTAAGGTAGCCTAACGGTTTTTGATATACTTTTAAAACTTTTTTATTCTAAAAGATATTACTACATCCGATCCTGAAAAGTATGAAAATTTGGTTTGGCGTGAGTTTTAATGCATAAAAATTAACTGAATTTTACCTATTGGACTCTAACTAATTAAATTTCGCTGTAATTTGAATTAAATTTCTTAATATTATTACTAGCATTCATAATTCAGTTGTTTATTTTGGAATGCATTGGGTGCGGAAAAAAGAGACGAATATGGATACCAAAGAGAATTGCAGTAGGATTCGATTTTATCCTATTTACCATTCCCAATTAGACTGATTTGACAACTAACAGTAAAACCCACAGATTCACAATCACGTGTTGTTCTTTCATTTGTCTTTTTCTAGTGCGTTACGTTCTGTCAGCTTACCCCATTTTCCAACAATAGTAAACCTTTTTTACTTTTACCTTTTGCAATTTGCTAATTTCATTATATTCCAAACTAATAAGACAACTTCCTGTTTAACATTTTAGTAATTCAAGCATTTTGTTTCGAATAAAACAATGTCGACCTTTTATTGGATAGATGCATGACTTAATAGGTTATTATCAGTATAACCCATTTTACTTAAATAAAGAGAATGTGAGCATAATATTATTATTACTATTTTATTCTTTTTGTGTGAAATAAATAATGCATTGATATAATAGTACGGTTCAAGAATTTTGCAACGTGCGTGTAATAATATTAATTCATGTTTGCATCATATTTTCCAAGTATCCAGGGATGTTTTCCTTATAGGCATGAATATTGTGTGTCTCACTATCAAAGTTTTTTGTGTATGCTTGATTACTTTCTTTGTAACGAAGAATAAAATTAAAACACAGACTTAATAAACATAATTGTAATACTATATTATGCTTAATGTTAAGATTAGTGATGTATCTATCTATTCTAACATTAAAAATTGATGAATAGCATTTTCAGTTAAATTTATCATCATATTTTATTTGACTATTTTATAATTTTCAAAACGTATATAGATCAAGTATAAAAGATAAGAGATCAAACAAAAATGAAGAGATATAAGCAGAATCATATCAACCAGGAGCAGATCCAAGAATACGTAGGAAGGGTAGGAAGGGAGGCAAATTTAAATATGAAAGAATTTTAAGAATATGAGAAGGGGTATTTAGTGACAAATTAAAAGAAATAAAGTTTGAAATAAGGACTCCTTCCGTCCTATAATAAGAGTCATATTTTGTCATTTCAGTACGACACATAGTAAGAGTCAAATTTCACTTTTACCATAAATAATAAATAGGTCTCTCATTCACTAACTCATTTCACTCACATTTTATCATAAAATCAATATAAAAAAGTTGACCTCATATTCCACTAATTTTTCCAATACATTGTTCTTTACGTTTTTTAAAATCCGTGGCCAAACCAACTAAACTCCTATTGTGGGATGGACAAAGTACTATATATGTGTTGTAAAATTTGAAGTGGGGCATTTGCCATCCAATGGTACATGCCATGATGTTGACAATGTATCGTTCCAATGGTACAATGTATCGAAGAAACAAGCAAAAAAACACAGATATGATGGATGTACAGCAACTTGAATGAATTCAATAATGAACGTTGAACTCCGACCACCATGCTTCCGGAGAGAGTTCAAACTCACATTTTCTTTTTTGTAATCAAACTCTCATGTTTATTCATCATGAGGTGGCCAATATAGATAAAGTAAAATCTAATTCTAGAAGAAAATATAAAACTTAAAATTAATGGGTTGTAGCACAGTTGTTAGCGCAGAGTTATGGTGATCTTAAGGTCACATGTTCAAATCTCGCAATTCGCTATGAGACTTTCGGCGTTAACCGCAAACCCGGTTGAGCATGATCGGATTCTGCCAAAGACTCATTCGGAATACTTGTTGTCAAATATAAAAAAAAAAATCAAGTAAGATCAAATTCATACCATTCACTCCATCATCTCATAAACTGTGTAAAAAATTGAGCTAACAGTGTTCACCCCAAATTTTTGTTTATTTTATTTTATGGATATTATTATTCAAAAGTATATTTTAGGAATACTTCCTCAATTCATTATTAATAGGGATATCTTTATTATAGAGATTAAGAAATTGATTATTAATATACTTATTAGGTACTATGACAATAAAATAGAAAAATAAATATGTACTACATTCTAAAAATAAAAATTACAATATTGTGATAGAATATCCAAAAAAGTACAACTCCATTAACATTAAACAAATAGATTACTATTATTTTCTTAATTTTATCACCATTGATAGAATTTCTAATTTCTTTATGGATTTGGCTAAGTTTTGTCTCGAATAAGTTAAGTCCATTATAATCATCTATCTTATTTTTTTGTTCAAATTTTATTTTTCTTACTCAAAATCTCTAATCAACTGAACGCCCCATCATTTTTCTAATACTTCCTCCTTCCTTCATAATTTATCACTATTTGATCTGATATGGATTTTAAGAAATGTAATAGAAAGTCAGTGGCATGTCCTACTTTTATATACTCCATCAGTCCAATTAAAAATTTAACGTTTTCATTTTTAAGTTGTCCCATTAAAAATTACGTTTCCTAAAATTGAAACAACATTATCTCAACTTTTTCATTTCTGTTACTTTATTCTCATCTCATTAGCTCACAAAAACACTACATAAAATCTAGTGATGAAAAATAAATGTTTCATTCTAATGGAACGGAGATAGTAGAATGTGAGGTCCATTACCAAAAATGGTAAAAGTGAAACGTAACAAATTTTTAGAGATGGACGAAATTGGAAATGAGAGACAAATTTTCAGCGACAAAAAAAGTATTATTTTCTAGGAGGACCACACTAAGATTTACTTGAATTTTATTTTTCGGTACATATAACTTGCAAATAATCATAGCGTTACTGAGTACTTTTGGTTGTTAAATGAAAAAAGGAGTATGCTATTTTTTGTGTTAATTTATAAAAATCTTGGCAGATAAAGACAACTGTTTAAATCCTTTTATGCCAGGCACTTTGAAATTAAATACGGATGCATCCAAATCCTCTTTGGATGGTAGCTCGGGCTCCGCCTTTGGAAGCGGACTCATTCGCAATGATGTAGGAAGTTTGAGGCATAGTTTTGTTGGCAATATTGGGGTGTGCTCCTTCTTAGTTGTCCACACATTTCAAAGGGAGGTTTATGTCTAAGAGGAGCCCCCAATTGGACTTCATCCTAGACTGTTTCATGATAGATTATGTGTTTCTTACGTTCGTTAGACTTTATTATAACTAGATATACCTGCGCTTTATCTACCAAAAAGAAATTAGTAAATATTGAATGAGTCTTTTGTCACTTTACCATCCTTAAATTTCATTTCGAAATTTATTTATTATGTACTCTCCATATGCAAGTTATTTTCTATTTCTTTGGATGTTCCTTCATAAATAAGTTATTTTTATTTTTTGCAACAAAGTACTGTAATACTCATCAATCTCAATTCATTTCATTAAAATAGAGACATTTGACACGACACAGATAATAATATATCATTGGTAAAATAGGAGAGAGAAGAAAGGAAAAAGTTATTGAAGTAGTATGTGTAGTAGTAGAGAATGAGGTTTACCTCATTAGAGAAAAAGAAATTACTCCCCCGTCCACAAAAAATAGGGCACATTTGTCATTTTTGGCTGTCCACGAAAAATATGGCACATTCAAAAAAGGAACTGTTACTTTTTCCCTTCTCTCTTACTAATAATATGGATCTCACATTCCACTAACACTACTTCTCTCTTACTTTTTTCCATTCTCTCCTACTAATAATATAGATCCCACATTCCAACAACACTACTTCTCTCTTACTTTTTTCCCTTCTATCTTAGTTTGTCAATTCTACATTAAAACACGTATCATTCAAAAAGTGCCCTATTTTTCATGGATGGAGGGAGTATAAAAAAATTCTAGAGGTCAACTATTTTTATAGCACAAATCAAATTGGAAAGTATCTTTATTTTTATAGGACCGGAGAAGTATCTTAATTTTTTTTTCTAATTTTCTCTTTATATTTAATGCCGGAAATATTAATTTCTTAAATCTCGTACTTAAAAATATACATGTATTATGTGGAAAAACGGAGTAATATAACTTAACAATTGAAATTTGGCATGTCGGTGTAAACACAATCCAATTACAAAGTAAACATAAGGCCATCCACAACGCTGTTCCTATACCGTTCCTATACAGTTCCTTAAACCACTATTTGAGGGCCCCACTGTACTTTTTTACTCAATTCCTTAACTAAGGAACGGAACCTGCAACCCTTCGTTCCTTAACCGTTCCTTAAATTACTATTCATTCAATTTCATTTTTTTTATTTCCAACCCAATTCAATTTAAATAAACACACTTTATTAAAAAACAAACACACTTTATTAAAAAACACACAACATTAAAAAAAATTACAACTTAAACTTAAAAAAATAAAAAGCACACAATTAAAATCCTAAAAAAATAAAAAGCACACAATTAAAATCCTAAAAAAATAAAAGTACACAATTTTAATAATTTCATCCACCATAATTTGCCCAAATGTGCTCAATTAGATCCTGTTGGAGTTGGGTGTGGGCACTAGAGTCACGTGTCCTTGCACGAATAGATAACCGTTCTTATATAGACGAGAGTTGATTTGAGATGAAAATTTGGGAGAAGGAAACGATAGTTGATTTGAGATGAAAATTGGGGTGGAAATAGAGAGGAATAGATGTGTGTTTGTGATTGAAATGAGTATGAAATAGGAGTATTTATAGAGTAAATAAATAAAAAAATATATATAACGGATATAAAACGGCCACATTACCGTTGCAAAAAAAAAATATTTTTTTATTAAATTCGTATTTTTTTAAAAAAATTGAATTATTGCGTCACCGGGACGAAGCCCACTCGCGGGGCAGCGAGTGGGCTTCACGCGTCGAATGGGAGGCCGCCACGTCGCCTAGGCGCGTGGCGGAACGTTTCGTTCCGCGTTCCTCCGGAACGGAACGCGGCACGGCATAGGAACGGGGGCGGCACGGAATGGGGATGGAACGTAGGCTGCAACGCGTGCCGCCGCGGAACCGTTCCGCCGGAACGGCATAGGAACCGCAACGGCACAGCGTTGCGGGTGCCCTAACTATAAATCGAATGTCATCACTTTTCTCCACTCTAATTTAAAAAAATAGAAAGAGTGTGCAGGTTAATGATTGACAAATAATTTTAACCTAACCCTAAATTGTCAAAGCTTAATTTTATCCTCGCGGCGTAATTATGGTACTATATACCCTTAATTATTGAGTACTACTAGTAAAAGTTACTTGTACAGTAAAACAAAATTGTCTGTATATTTGTGTGTGTGTGTGTGTGTGTGTAATTAAGATGAGAGAGAGTGTAGAAGTGGCACGTGATTGGGTGGACAGGGCTACGCTTCAGAATCAGAAGCAGTAAATGTGTAGTCAGAAGTCGTCGTTATGTGAGTACCGAGGTTTTCTTTACTACAAATTCAGAAACAACTTTTATAATTCTTAATTTACACTTTATTTCATTTCTAAATTAATAGGAGTACTATTTATTTGGCCTATTTTCTTTTTTATTTTTATAATCCAGTTGACATTGTCAGAGTAATTCAGCCATCCCATTCTCGATTCTTCTCGTGTTCCCAAGGATTACTTCGAATATTTTCAATTCATGGACAATTTATCTTGTAATCCTAGATTTTTATCTACTTGGTAGAAAAGTAATGGGACTAGAACGATTAGGCCATTCACAATAAGGCATATGAAACCGCCGATCAAATTGCCGCACCGATCATTGGTGAATTTCTGGACGCAGGGATGAGCGATATTGTAGCGCTTTCGGAAGATAAAGCTGTCGATCTCTTCTTAAACTTTTTTTTTTATTTTTTCCTGCTATTTTCACTCTAAAATCTCATATTTTCACCATATTTATCACCCATTCACTCCAATCTCTTCTTTTCTATAAATATCATATTACCTTTCTAGGTTATTTTGTTATTTTATAATCCCTCAATCCTAACTAAGTTGAATTATTTTCTTTTTTTGACAAAAAATACGACATTCAATCATCTTTACTTTATTACATCATCAGCTTTAATTTTTCTTTATCTTTTTTTACTTTATTTGTCTCTATGTACAATTTTCTAAATCTTCATGCTCAACAAAATTTTGACTCAATTTAATTGGGCGAAGGAAATAGTATTTTGATGACACAAAATTTTGAAAAAATTAAAATAATGGTGAAAATAGGGATAAACGAATTTTGAAGGTATAATTTAGAGCACTATTAGGCCATCCACTACGTTGTTCCTCTACCGTTCCTTAACCGTTCCTTAAACTACTATTTGCGGGCTTCACTGTACTTTTTTACTCCATTCCTTAACTAAGGAACGGAACCTGCAACCCTCCGTTTCTTAACCGTTCCTTAAATTACTATTCATTCAATTTTATTTTTTATTTTTTATTTCCAACCCAATTCAAATAAAACAAACACACTTCATTACATAAAATAAACTTACAACATAAAATTCGTAAAAAAAAAAATTTATTAATTTCCTAAAAAATAAAAGTACACAAATTAATAATTTCATCCTCCAAAGTTTGACCAAATGTGCTCAATTAGATCCTCTTGGAGTTGGGTGTGGGCGCTAGAGTCGCGTGTGGAGAAATAGTGGTTTCCCCATGCGGAAACGGCGACGGAAGTACGTATCTCCCCAAACCGGGTTATCGCAGAAGTAGTCGCGTACTAACCTTGCGGCGGCTTCCTCCCGGTTACGATGGATGTACGTACGGGAGCGTCGTTGGGGCGTCGCGGCTTCTTCCGCCTCCCGTCGTCGATCTTCTTCAAGTGATTGTTCCATTATTTGACGCATTTGTTCAAAATGATCCATTAGTTTGATTAAATTTGGGAGAAGAAAAACAGAGTTGATTTCAGATGAAAATTGGGGTGGAAATAGAGAGGATTTGAGAGGAATAGATGTGTTTTTGTGGGAGAAATGAGTATGAAATAGGAGTATTTATAGAGTAAACAAATTAAAAAAATTTTAAAAAGATAAAAAAAACGGTAACATTACCGTTGCAATTTTTTTTTAATTAAATTCGATTTTTTTAAAAAAATGAATTATTGCGTCACCGTGACGAAACCCACTCGCGGGACAGCGAGTGGGCGTCACGCATGCGCTGGGAGCTCGCCAAGTCGCCTCGGCGCGTGGCGAGGCGTGTCGTGCCGCGTCTCGCGGCGACGACTCTCGGCACGCCATGGGCACGCCATGGGGACGACACGGGCATCCACAGACACGTAACACGTTGTGGATGCCCTTACAAATTCTTGGGCTTGAACATAAAATAGTGACGTGAAAAGGGAAAAATAAAGATTCACGAATTTGTAGGGTGGATTTATAAAAATCTACCCTGAGTGCCCTTAGTTCTCGATAGATACAAATATTTTTGAAATTATAATATCATTTGCGTACCAGTAATCAGATGGGAGAGGATCCAACTTTCATAGGAGTGTCCTTAGTCCATATAAAGAACAACCTCAATTTCTTTTTATTCTACTATACAGTTATTTAAATTTAATATCTTTAAAAGAACTCAGTTTGACTTCTTTTAGTTTTTCGTAATTTTTGGTATTTAGTTTTTGTGATTTTCAGTTTCAATTACTTTTATCATTTGTTTTAAGTTGTGACTACTGACTATAAATGGGGTGTATGGAAGGTGTTAGGCTAAAATGGGAAAAAAATTGATGCAATAAGTCAAATGAGGTTGTAGATTAAAATTTGGGGCTGTATTGTGGAATAAGAGGACTTGCTCGTTTGACTCATTCTCCATCATTTGAGCTCCCTTTCACATTCTCTTTATATCCATCCTATCGATGTCATTTGATGCTTTCGATTTTCAAACACTCTTTATCATATTTTTCTGAATTTTCAACAAATACTATGCCCTTTGTTCCATAAAAATATACACTATTTCCTTTAGAGCACATCATAAAATAGTACTAGTATGTATTTTTTTTATTTTAGAAACTCTTCAATCTCTATTAAGATAAGACTTATTCTCTATTAACAGTATTTTAATTATTTTTACTTTCTATCTATCTATCTATTCCTCGATTATGCATTAAAATCTTTACCCAACCAAAAGTGCGTACTCATGTGAACTTGGAAACGGTTATCTCCTTTCAAACATAATTTGGCATGCGAATTCGAAACAGTTACACTTGGAAGATGAAATTTTTTATATTTGTCAAGGATCTTTTATATAATAAATGACGAGTAAATTCTACGTATTCTCATAGTATTAGATCATAAAGAAATCAAATTGATTATAACGTTTAATTCCATCAATCTTCAAATCAAGTATTATGAGTACTTAACTAGACTAACATTTAGAATCCAAAATAAATTTTGCTAAATACTACTCCTTAATATAGTATATAGTAGTATGAATATTGACTCATATATTATCTTTCTGTAATAGGAGTATAATAAAGGAGAATGATTCAGAAGTAGGATACATGTCCCCACTGATTTCCTAAACGAAATTATTAATTAAAACTAATCGTACATACTTTGTTAAACCAAATGTTTAGAGTGCGAAGCATTTTTATGGGGTTGTGAGCACAAAATAAATCATCGATTTTAGAACTAGTTTGCTTGTGATGATAATACAACTGGACCTTGAATGTAGTGAAAATCTTACTACTATTAACTTTTAGTCTTTCAGAATTTAGCCATTTACAAAGCAAGACGTGTACCCTTTTCTTCACTTTCACTTGTCACACTATTTCACAACCATATATTCAACTTGTTAAAAATATTTAATAAAATTATCTAGTTTAGGTAACCGACTAATAAGCATGTCTAATATGAGCCTTTATAACAAAAAATAGTTGGTAGATAATTCTAACAACTATTTAAGTTCGCATTATTATATGTCAAAATTTATGAAGTTTGTAGGAAAAAAAGCAAAATTTTGGAAAGTTACGTTTTTGCTTTTTCTAAAATTGTTGCGAATTTCGTAATTGTGCATGACAATGGGAATACCAATAATTGTGGTTGTATTTAGTAAAGATCGATATTGGAAATATTTTTATAGAGTACGATTTTTTCGATTCAACGAATTAAAACAACTAATTAGTACTCGAGAGGTATTGTTAAAGAAATATATGTATACCGAATAATTTATATGGACTCAATCCTTATGGGCCAAACAATAATTATAAGGTTAATTAATTAATTGCATGTTTCGTATCTTTACCAATAACGATTACCGTGACGATAAAGTTCAATTCAGTTGATAAAATGTTTCTCCTCGAGACATCACGGGAGATGGGAAATCATGGATCTTCTTAAATAAATAAAAAAACCAATTAACGTTTAATCAATCTATCTTAATATTTAATGGGTGGTGTCACATTCTTGTTATTTTTTAAGATACAAATATACACGTAGAATACGCAAAACACATGCAATGTGGAGTTTAGTCGGCGTTGGTTGCAGTTTTCATGTGGTGAACCTCACATGATGTTTTCACACACACATACATAGATATATTATAGTACTAGTATATACTATTTGTATTTTTTTTCTAATTGAAATGGATCTGTGCATGAATGGGTTACATCTTGCATTAATTTTGATTGGTAGATATTTTTGGCGAGTACCTACTTAGAAATTATTAAATGTATTGGTATGTGACTTCACGTCCTTTTATTATAACAATAAAATTTACATAAAAACTAGTGATCTTTAATAGAGAATGACAAGTCGCTACTCGATAAGGTGCCACATATTTTTAATTAACAGAAAATGCAAACTATGTATAAACATGAATATTAAGGTATAAATATAGAAAATGTATTTTAAATGAAGACAAAACAAACCTCGAGAATCACAAATATAAAATTAATCTAAACTAAATTTGACCAACAAAATTAGAGGTTCCGCCTCAACATATGCACTTTGTCTTCTAACTAGGATTTGTCAAAGCATGAACACATGGAGCAGCTTTGAGCATTTTGGACCATATATTATGTCTCTATATGCATTAAAATTGAAAACAAAATTAATTAGAGCTTATTTAATTGTTCATTCACTTGCAATATAAACAAATGTGGCATTAATTCAGTGCTTCACTATTAAACAACTTTTATACATAAATAAAGTCTAGTGTATTAGAAAAATATAGTAATGTGATCTCCAACACCCAACCCCATTTTCCTTTTTGACTTCAGAAAATGATTGTAATAATGGTCATGATATTAATAATCAATAAGATCAAACAATGGTTTATTAAGTCCTACTTGGAGAATCCCAATACACCTATTAAAAAGACAATTGATATGGACACATACCATATTATTAAATTGAAAAATCAATAACAGTCCCCCCCTTACGAAATAAATGATTGAAAATGTTTCACTCTCCTTATTATTATTATATTAAAAAAAATCAATATTTTAGGATAATGTACAGTCACATCCTTTCTTTTTCCATTCTTGGTGACCTTTAGGATATATTTTGTGCATTATATGGACAAGTAGGAATATATATTTAATACTGAAAATAACAAAAATTATTTGATTGATTGAAGATGAAAAATGGATAAAAAGAACTGCACATAGGGGTGCTTAAACGGTTCTCCGGTTCTCGGTTAACCGGAATCGGAATCGGAATCAACCGGTTAATTGAGGAACCGGGAACCGAAAAACCGATTCTGGTTCCGGTACCGGTTCTTTATTTTTTTTAAAAATCGGTTCCGGTTAGAACCGTAACCGACCGGTTCCTAACCGGGAACCGGATTAGAATTCAATTTTATTTGTTTTATAATTTACTATACTAATAAATCTAACTTAATGAAATAATATTGAATTGAAATGAAATAATTTGAAACATTAAGTGATTTTTATATTTAAAACGTGTTAAATTTGCGAACTTTGTTTTATGAGGAATTTAAAATGTTAAACCGTGATGCTTTGAATCTACAATTATTTTCCCAATCCAATTTTGATGAACTAACTACTACGAGTAAAACATTACAAGTTTGTTTTCCATATCCAAAGGAGCTTGTACAAATATAATATCATTTCATATGATAGAAATTTAACTTTATAAAAAATTTGATGTAATAATTCATTTACCATACACGATTTTAACATGTTTGTGAATAATTTATTAATGGTTCCGTTTTAAACCAAAAAGTCACAACAAGAACAATTAGCATTGGAAATTCCATTGAATATTTGTTTAGACAAGAAAAAAGGAAAATGAAATTCAATTTTAAAACTCATTTTTTTAAAAAAAAATTGCTAAATTTTAGAACTTTTTTTTTTAAAAAAGAATTGCCAATATAAACTAGTCCGGCCTACTATTTGTTAATTTGTTTGATGATTCTTTACAAAATATTACTACTACACTTGGCATCGTTCTTACCCATCAATTAACGACATGAATATTGTTGTATTGTTGATTTGTATATTTTTTGTGTTTATTTGAATTTTTAGATATTATTTGTAGATATTAGATAATTATTTTTTTAGTATTGAAATATTTAAAATTATAAATAAATTCGGATTAAAATTATATATCGGTTCCAGTTCCGAACCGGAATCCACTGGTTCTTAACCGGTCGGTTTCAAACCGAAACCGACCGGTTCCGGTTCCGATACCGGTTCTAAGTTTTATGAAAAATTAAAATTGGTTAACCGGTCAACCGGTCTGGTTAGAACCGGAACCGGCCGAATAAGCAGGCCTAACTGCACATGAGAAGGCCACGAAATTAGAGAATAGAATAGAAAGATCCAAAATGAGATTATCTTAGCATTAATTGTGTAGCAGTACTATAACTTAAATAATCTAATCAAAATCAAATCTAAGATTCTGAAATAGAAGGAAACACACATAACATAATAAAAAAATTGAAACTTTTTTAGCAGTTTTTAATTCATTTTTCCGATGTTATTAATTATTCATAAAGATTCGTTTCACTAATTTCTTCTTCCTTTTTTGACTACTTCACTAATATATTCTTAGAAAGCTCATAATCTCGTATGGTCATGTGATGCGCTTTGTGTATGTTACAAATATATCTACATAGTTTTAATATTAAATGTAATGCGGAATAGTCCTCGAATTCAACCCAATTATTGTCATTAGATTATTAAAAATCCCACTTCAACTAAAAGTTAGCGCTCAAATCACCTAACTAATCATATACTATATTAAACTAATATCGGATTAATTTACGGCAGGAACATTCAAATTGTTTAGGTAGTGTGATGAATAATTGATATATCTTATGCCATTAAATTTATGCGTAGGCATGCACACGGTTCGAAAACCGTCGGTTACGAAGATTTCCTTGAACCTGAACTGGCCCGCCAAGGTCCCTGGCGGTTCCGGTTCCAGTTAAAAAACAGGCGGTTCCGGCGGCGGTTCAAAACCGTCAGTTTTTGGCCAAAACAGCCGGTTCCGGGCTGGTTCGTAATTTTTTTTTCTTATTCTCGTATTAGTGTTTATTTCAACGAGACTACAAGTCACAAGTCACAACTTATAAGTTACAATTTACAATTAATGTTGGACTTGAGCCTTTGGGTTGAAAAGATAGTGTATTGGATGATTCCCTTTTATAGCTACATGTTCTTGGATGTGTTGCTCTTTCTTTCAATGTGGGATAAAACTCCTTATTTATAACTACATGATACATCTTCATCATCTTTGTTTATATTAGTTTATATCTTGACTATCTTCTATTATTATAACTTAACAACAAATATAATTACATAAAGTATTATTCTTTAATTCTTTATCATTATCGATTTGTTTGTGTATAAGTTTATGTGTATGTTAACTAATAAATACCATTATACACATTAAGAGAATAATTATTATAAAAATTGTATTAATCTAGCGATAACTATAATATGAATAATTATTTATTTATATACAAATCATATTACTCAATAAGTGTTTATTCTTATCTATCAAGAATATATTCACAAATAATAATTTTATTTATATAAATTATACTACATCTATTAGAATAACAACTATTATACAAAATCATACTATTAGTCTACTACTAATATATAAATATATAAACCATATTATACCACTAAACAAATCATTCTTTAGTTATCTATTTTTATCATTATTATACCAATTATATTAATTATTGTTTTTTCACATTTTAATCAATATATTGAGAAAAATTAGCAACATAGTTACATTTAAATCCAATTATTTGAACACGTCCACATTCTATAAATATACAAATTATTCGCAACATGCAACATTCAAATTTAATTAAACTATTCTAGTTGATGCTATTATTATCTATAAATTTGTCTTAGAAAAAGAATCATAACAAAAATAAAGATAAAGTTAGTGAATAATAAAATGTAGTAAAAAATAAAGAAAAGTAGAAAACAAAAGAAAGTTTTGTATCCCACATTGGAAAAAGATGAATGAATGATCTAAACATGTAGTTATAAAAGAAACATCAACATATTTTGTCCCACATTGAAAGTGAAACAAAAAATATTCAAGGATGTCTCTATAAAAGAGAAACAACCTAGAATGGTTTCTTAAATTCGCAAGTCCATCAAATATATATGGGCTATTATGAATTTATTGTATACATTTATTTATAAAAATTATTTTTAAATATAAAAATCTATTTTTATAAATAAAAAATATTTTTTTTAAAATTTCAGTTGAACCATCGGTTGAACCGTTGAACCGGCGGTTCCGGTTTTGCATTTCGTTGAACCTGAATCGGACCGTGTGAACTGCTGAACCGTCCGGCGGTTCGCAACCGCCATGCCGGTTCCGTTTTATGAACCGGCGGTTCCGAACTGACGGTTGACCTCCGGTCCGGTTCGGTTTGTGCATGCCTATTTATGCGTTTGAAATATATCAATGTATGTATATATATGGGACTGTACATTCTAATTTAGTGGTTGAATATTATCATAATTGTATCACATGTGTGTGATCAGTAAGATTCCACATCATTTCACCAAAAAAGTAATGTATTCAGTGTAATTGTACCGGTGTTTTTCTAATTGTGTCCCTTGTTCTATCTAATGTATGCTAAACTCATTCAAACAAGAAAAATATAGTTCCATTTACGTTCCAACCCAATGAAGGATTTAGGTGGAGTCCAGGATTGATCGACCTTATCATCAGCTGAGCGTTAAAAAATATCACTAAATTCGACATTTAGAAAGTCTTTGATATCACGACGTGGCAATTACACTTGAAGGGTCGGGCTTGCCTTCCATTGTCAGTGAAAACCGAAGACTGTTGAATGCCTGAATAATCCCTACCTTATGATGATACATGTTACAATCTTATGTCCGACTCATGGGCGGACGCAGAAATAAATACCACTAGGGGCTGAAATTTCTAAATTTTGTTTCAAAGTATATTTTAGGACGTTTTAGATTATTATAGGGGCTTTTACTCAATAATTTACATTAGACTTGAATAAATTTTAAAATTTTATATAAGAAAAAAAGTTAAAAAACAATTTTATTGAGGGCTTTAGCCCCTCCCTTAATACACATAGGTCCGCCCATGGTCCGACTCGAGTAATATTTCCTAGATTCTCTTATTCCAAAGCCCAAACAGGACTAAAAACTTGCATAAGCCGTTCAAGAGTATATAACATATAGTTAATCTATGTAGCTACAAAATTCATGGATTGAATTCAACTAGTATAAAATATCATAGTATGAAAATAAATTAGTGTAGTTGACTCGATGTATATGGTCTTTTAGAATTCTAATTTTTGTTATCTAGTGTTCGAATCGAATTTGAATTGTCTTAGTTAATTGTAGGACATGAGTGAGATGAGTTATTTTTTATTTGTCCAAAACTTCCTCACACTGCCGTTGGAAAAAATACTAAGAAAAGCATAATCGATGCTTCCAACAAAAACGAAGAGGAAAACCAGAGACCACTAAAAACCATGATAACAAATAGCTCCATTGATCACTAATCGTGCAAACCATTCACTTTTGGAAATAGAAAGAAGAAATAAAATAATATTCGCTTTATTTTCGTAATCAAACAATCGATTGCATATTGGTAGAATGGATCCGATATGTCCGATCATTTTATAACTTATGTTTGGATCATAATATTTCCTTTTTATAAGAACTTATGATTATATTAACTAAAATGTGTCATGTTCGTTACTCAAAAACATTAATCGCCCAAATTACAAGTGCCCACAATTCTCTCTCTTTTTTTTATTTGTGATTTATGCTATTTAATTTATACAATTTTTAAATTTTAATCAAGTATTTTTTGAATTTTTAATTATTTATTTTGATTTTATAAATATAATAAATTTTACAATTTGAGTTGTGATTGAAATGTATTTGGCCTGAGGTCGATTGATCTGGCATCTGAAAATTTGAATTGTCGAAACTAAATCCAAATTATGCATTGCATCTACATGTTTGATGGAGAAAAGTGATGTATTAAAAATCATTACGACAACATTATTTTGGTGACATGAAGTATTGGAGAGGAATCGAGCCAAGGTTCGAAGTATAGTTTAAAAAGTGTAGAAACAGAGTTATGATATTTGCCACTAACTTATTTCAAATGCCGAAACCTTGGTGTTATCAATTATCATGATGTTTGTTTTCTTATCTTTTTAGAATTTAATCATTTGATATACTTTATACTTTCTTTGACAACACTAAATTTCATATTACAATTCCACGATTTATATGATGATCTCTTACTTCAATTATGGTGCATATTTCATAACTACTTTCCATGAGAATAATTAACTATTGCAAACCAAAATGGAAATCAAAAAGGGTATAAATTGTGGTTTGGTTTAGGTTTTTTCTTCTTTTCCGTTTTCATAATTTTAATGCATTAACTTCCTTGTGGTGGTTCAACTAATTTATTTTCCGAACATGGTATAAACAAACATGTCATGTTGAATTTGAATTTCACGTGACAACTTCCTTCAACCGACAATAGCACAAACTATACTTTCAAAAATAGGATCTAAATTCACCAATGTAGTTATTTTTAACAAAAATGATGCTTCTCCACACAGTCCCAAAATCACCCAACATTATTTGAGTATGCAAGCTTGGTAATTTATATGGGGGAAAGATCATAATATCATAAGAAATGACATCTATTTATTGGGTGTAGAAGGTGTTATTTTGTGTGTTACTCGAGTTTAAAATTTTCACACAAATTTCAGAATTCCAAATTGTGATTCGTGGGAGTCAAAACTTTGTGATTTATGGATGAAATAATCGACTGGACCAATTAGATTTCTAACTTTATCACAAATCATAATACAAAACATTTATATTAATAAATTTAGATCTATAAAAAAAGGACCCATGATTAAATTTATTTCATTGGGGCCAATCTATTATCTATTCCATACAGACTCCCCAGAGCATCAACATTGCGCCGTTGAAAGTGAAAAGGCTACATTTTTAAAAAATATTTCCTTCTTGTCATATACTCCCAATGTCTATCACTTGCTTGTCATCTTTTGATTAGCATCAAATTAATAGTACTAATTATTTAGTAAATTTAGTTGGTAAAAAGGTGCAATTAGTGTATAAAATAAGAACCTCACTTTATTGGTAGAATTAATATGGTAGAACGCCTTTTTCTGTACATATATCTATTTCCTACACAAATTCCCTATTTCTTGTTTCGATATATACAAGCCATCTTTATGAACTTTTCCCCTTGCAAGTTGCAACAAGAAATATTTTCAGATGAAATAGTAGGACGCCACTGCCTAAAAAAGGAAAGAAATTAACTAAGCTCTTCGACACCACAAATGCATAGCATATATACTAACAAACATCTACAATGTAGTTTATCTTATATTTGCCTAATTGCTACAGTACCTACACAATATTTGGCTACATCTCATACTATTGTCAAAATTTATATGAATACATAGGAATTTTTCGATTAGGAACTTCAACCCCACCAACCTATTTTGAATATCGGATGCGATTATACCAGCACTAATGCACTTGAATCTCATTGAAATTAATGTTTGGGCGAAAGTAGTACTAGAATGAGTGACCTCATAGAAAGTTCTCGTGTTGCACCCCATCAGAACATCAATTACTACATCCCATTCATTTCTGCAGCCAAAAGCTATATACGTGTAAAAGTTATAACAAAAACATGTATACCCTATACAATATGTTGTTCCAAAAAATATTTAAGTTACAACAATGACTCAATGCAAACCTTGACAAATCATGTGTAACAATCAGATCTAATTTTAGTGAAAGTATCATGAACCCTAAATGTGGACAAAATGTCCAATTGATGAAACACCAAGTTCCCCCTCGACTCTTCTAGCTCGTCAAGAAAAGAAAAAAAAACCTACATTGCTCACTCTAAACTCTTTGGAATAGACAAGTGTCCTAGATTATGAACAACATATATGGAATTTATTGAGCTGAAAATGAATAAAGATAAGATGATAAAATGAACAACATATGCAACAATAGGTATGGAGCAAGGAGATGTGGCAGATTAGGGAGCAAATGTATTGGAATTGAACGATGGTTGTTGAATCTCATCTCTATCGTCCAATTCCCATTGCACAATCACAGTTTCTTTAAGGTTCCATGCACGATTCTGACATGCATTTACGTCCCTCTGTCTTTATTAGGCACTCAGATCAGATCCCCACATTTATTATAACGACCCATTTCAATTTTCATAATGTATTTGCAAGAATAATTATATGTGGTTGGTAATATGATCTTAATGGTATATATACCGATTTTCGTTAGGATGTTTCGTCCATGTTTGCTGTCACGCGTCCACCGAAACAGGAGCATCGACGTGTATAGCAAAATACGAGATCAAATGCTCCACCTGTCCACAAAAAATAAGAAGTTTTGCCACTATTATATATATTCTACATAATTATTAACATTATGGACTGTTCTGTTTGAAAGATTATATCTCATGAATAAATATGTATTGTGTTTAGTTAATAAGATTGAATCTCAAAACTTGATGCTATATAGTTAATAATGTCAATAGACCATACCATCTCAACTTCAATCATGTAGCATATGTATTGGTAAAAATTAGGTGATGCCGTGATGGTTAGGTAGAAGTAGACAAGATGTGCAACATCAGAGAGTAATAGTACTATGTACAAGTTGCAAGCATCTTTAGGTTGTACTTTCACACAAATTTCACCAAGATAAAACTACAGTACTCTTAGGCTGGAGCCCAGGTTATCAAATCAAGCAAAACATTGTTGAAGTGCAATGCAATCGGCAGAGGTGATGATGGATGAGAACCAGGACAATATTTTTTCAAATTATAAAAAAAAATCAACAACTAGTGAGTATCCAATAGGATGACATGCATGCACGTATTTTTTATTTATTGTTATAATTTAATTGGGCAATGACTGGGTGAATGATAGTTATGTGTATACGTACGTTTTTGTGATAGGACCTCTTGTACAACTTGTATAGTCTATTTATGACCCACTTCGATCTCGAAATTTATTATGTATTGCAGTACAATAAATGATACTCCACTCCACTAGTATAATAGTAAATGATAGTACTATGATAAGTTTAATTCATTTACAATTTTTTTTAAAAAAAAGTTAGCATGATAATTCACTGTTTAAGTGGCATCCACTAAGTAAATTGTTATTGCCCTTAATGATGAATCCCATTTGCACTTCTAAGTGTACATACAAGTGTTTACATTTCATTAACAGTTTGAAGTCAGCACTTCACTCATTTTTTAAACCATTTTCCTACCACTTATCGTGTGAAAATCTTGACATTGTAAACCAATTTAATCATGAGATTTCTGAATAGTGTTAATTTGAGAAGCAACATACATTGCACTAAATGGATAATGATAATTCTAAAGTATTTGAGGAAACTATAACAAAAAAAATTAAATCGATCAGATCCTAAGATGTTAATTTCCTTTCAAGCATCAAAAGATCCATATGAAATCTCACAAAAATGATTTAGTTTCAGCCTAAAAACATTGGTTGAACAGTATCTAACCGGATTATTGATTCAATCAAACATATTGTAAATTTGTAATTAAGTAACAAACACAACAAACAAATGCACAGCAATCCAAACAGTCACTTGTCTAACAAGTATTAGATCACACACAATCAGTAGCTTTCTTCAAATGGAGAAGTATAACCTTCACAAACATAAATTTGAAGTGTGAACTATTGTGCCTCAACTAAGAAATCGAGATTTAGGATAAACAACAAATAAAGACGCAGACGCAGCAAGCACTCGAGGAAAACACATGAGAAGGCCAGAAGGCATATAAAACTGATATCTGACATCAAGACGAAGCACTCTGGCACATCACTCCCGTAATCAGGTCTAAAAGACTCCTGACAATGCCAACGGAAACCAACCGTCCTCATTGAGTTCTAGTTCTGGTTCTTGCATTTCTCCACCGACCTGGGAGCTGCAACCATATTATAAAGCCAAATGAGAAGCGTTCTATCAACACGTATCTAACTTAAGTTTACATCAAGTCAGTCTGAATAACAAAATGCTTCGTACATACACATACAGCGAGTAAATTGTAAACCTTGTAGAAACATTGATACACAGCAAGATCCCACACAAAACATGGATACATTAAACTCTTCTTAGCTTTAAAATGTAAGAGGACTTGATAAGAACTTGAACCTTTCAGCAAGAAATTCCATTATTACAAAAACGTGTTTCCAAATGCTGTTGGTTCCAAATGCTGTTAGTTTTTTACAGAGATCTCATACTATAGAAAACTGTATAGACAAATGATTAAAGTTATAATGAAGTTGAAACACAAATTTGAATACTCATGCAAACGTAGAAACATTATTGGACAAAATCTTACCAAGAACTCCCACACTTGGGCTTTTTTTAAAAAAATCCCAGCATTTCAGATGAGGAAGGCATAAAAAGTTAATGAATTAAGTCACACTAATTAACAGTGCTCTCACCTAACCCAATAGCATCAGACCCCTTCATAATTTTGAGTTTCTTGCATGAAGCAATGAACATCCTAAAGAAGTATCACGATGAAATAGTTAGATAACCAATTAAATAAAAATTGAACTTATCAAATTAATTTTGACTTCTATCAAATGGGAAAAGATAATGATAAAAGCACATGTTCATCAATCCTCCCAGGTTTACACAAGCCGACTTCAGGAGGTGAAGTAAGTTAAAGAAAATGGATTAGGCCTCATGCTTGTATGAAAGATGCAAAAAACGTAACAAGTTGGAGATTGAACTGTGAAATAGATAGTGCAGAACTATAGTATGCGGGAGTGAAGATATCAGATAAACTAAGTCGTTGCAACTAGTAAAATTTAGAAAGCAGATTAAAAAAGGCTCCAATAAGTAACAGTTGTGTGCTGGAACTGCAATAACCACTAACAGAGGCAAATCAAAGAAGTGGCAAGTCACAGGAATTTATTGAAAAAAATGATTAGGAGATCAATCAAGCACATGAAAAGAGTTTCACTGGCGAACAATCGATATGCTGAAAAAGAAATCGTCCTAATCTTTCCATGTGTTTTGCAAAAATAATTACAGCAGTGATAATAAAAGACTTCTTAGCAAATGCACTAAATGAAATAAATCTCTAGTTATATATAGGGAGAACAAAGAATATGACAGATCTACAGAGTTCGACTTCAAAGTTGCCTATATATTTTACTAAATCAGTATATACGGAATTCAGAACACCAAGATATAGAAGACCCTACAGCTAGTGACTTCCACTAAATTTTCAGTTCTTAGAAGAAAAAAATGAAATGTGAAAACCTAAAAGAGCCTGTCTTAGTTGGATCCTGAACAGCTGGAAGTTAATGCTGATGACTTACTACTTATGAACGATAAAAAATCCAATATAACAAGACTATTAAACCGTTGATGCATGTCAACTGCCACCCCAGGAAACTCTAGTCAAGGCTAACTGTGATTCTTAGTTTTGCCGGATGCCACAGCTTCCTTTTAACCACATTTATTTCACTTTATTTATCAGTACATCAGCTAGAGTAAACATAAGCAAAGCAAAAGAGTACAAACTTACTCCCATGGAACATCTCCAACAAGCATCCAGTCCCCATCCTTATCTTCATAAGTCAGCACATATTCTGATCCATGGAGAAGATCCCTCAACTTACTCTCACTCAGCATTTTCCTGGTTGGAGCTCCCTGAGGTCCACATTGTCCTAAACCAGAAGGAATGTCACATGATTTGCAAGGATAGATAAAGAACCTCTAGCTCACAGACCAGATTTACCTATAGTGAAGCAGCTGAACATTTTCTCTAGCGCAGAAGAAAGTTCTTTATATGCCGAGTACATTCTGAGATCCACCTTCCTCAGATATGGAGCTCCATCCATGCTTACCTTAACAAAAAGTGCACCTGGACCAGGTTTACCATCTACTTCATCATTGGTTTTCGAGGTTGTGACCAGAGAGTTTTTCCTGAAAGATCTGATTGGAGGCCAACCCACTACCTGAGCCCTGCAAGAGAAGACAAAATAGCAGTTACAACAGTCATTAGCTTATAAGCAATCTGAATCTCAAATCAAAAGACAGTTCAAAGATTATTTATGTCTAAACCCCCTCTTTATGCTTGTGTACTTACTTAGCAGCAGGTGCATTAGCAGTGTTAGTACCAATTATCTTGTTAGTACTTTCTTGTAATGTTTTCGCCGGTACTTCAGATTTAATGGCTAATTGAGTCCCTGATGGCCTGATGGAAATCACATTACCAGCTAATTTTGCTTGTCCAGGATCAGAACCAGTAGCATTGAACATCCAGTTGCCTTCAGAAAAATTGGTAGTTTTGGATTCAGAAAAGCCATCTACAGTGTCATCAAATCCTCTTTTGTTTCCACTCGCTACTGTCTTTTGTGACAAAGTGCAGATTCTATCCTTGGAGGGAGCCAATGGGAATAACGGCTTCTCATCAAGCTTAACTGAGTTTAATAGGGAGAAGTCAGAATCTCTTTCAGGGGATTGTGATCCTGGAAGACCAAGCCTCAATTCTGTGGCCTTCATATTCATATTATTCTTGCTTTCAAGATGAGCACTTGAGACAGTAGACCTGTCAACAGAGGAACAATCTGAAAATCCAAAGTAATTGCGTTCTTTCAACCCCGGGCCAGTCTGAGAAATACAATCTGATGCCGAAGCCATCACAGGAACATTAAGTTCTAATTTCTATTGCAATCTGCAAAATGAAAAAAAAATATCAAGGTCAGTCAGTCACCCCTCCAAACAGACTAGTATCAAGAAAATCCTCATCTCAATCAGACAATCACTTATTACAATTTCAGAAATGCACAACTAGGAGCATCTTTCCATGGCTGTCAAAATTCAAATTACAAAAAATATATCCCAAAATGGCAGTGAAGTCAGGAGCTATGTAACCAACTGCTAGCATCACATGCATAAATCGTCACCTCAATAGGTTGAGAAATTTTCATTTCTTAACACGGATTCTTTTTTTTTTCTTTGAAATAAACATTTCAGAAATGAGAGGTAAAGTTGAAACAGATTTCTCCAAGATAAATACCAACTTAACACCGTCTACCCTCCCCTGAACAATAAAGAACAATAAAATACTAGTTTTACTTAACATCAAAACGTGAGAATGGAAAAATAGGAACAAAATCAATTTTCAGTTCACCACAGAAACAAAAATGTCACTCTCACAGATATATACTCCACAGTTTTCCTATTAAACAAGAGGCAGATGCGTATCAATATCGACATTCAACACACGAGGAACAAAAAGTAACAGCCGCCGATCTAATAATGTATCTCTCATAAAAATAGAATGCTTTCATAGTTTGCATGGAGTACATCACATATATATACATATTCACACATCTCAGGAGCCTAATCGACAAGCAGAAAAAATTCCGTCAAAATAAAAATGCACAGCAACAAAATAAACTTAAAAAATGCTTAAAAACTAGAAATATCAAAGAAGATCCAGAACACCAGCAGCACACCATGTCAGAGTGAAAATAACGTAAAAAACCAGAAAATAATTCGAAAAATTGACAAGATCTAAGCTCACTTTCTAGAACATAAAGTTAAATGAAAAAAATAAAAAGAAACTGCATCTCGAAATACAATAAATTCAATAGTTGAGCAAGCAGAAATTGCATGCACAGTAAGAGCACACCTGAGGATAAATTAGCAAGAGCAGAAGCAACAAAACAGCTTAAAAGAAGATGAGGATCAGAGATTGGAGCGACAAAGTACAGTAAAATGAGGAATCGCAAAGCAGAGAGAATTTTTAAGGCCCCTCCATTCAAGCAGAAAGCTAAAAAAACAAAAGCAAGAGAGAGAGTGAACTTATTTTGTAGAGAGAGAAAGAGAGAGCTTTGTTTTTGTTTTGATTATTATATTTGGCCGAGGGAGCCTCGAAGATCAAAATAAATAAAAATAAAAAAAATGGCAAACGGGGGGTAAAATTGTAATTCGGGCTGTGAAATTATTTTTTTCCGAGGTAGTGAGCAACGGCTGGGATTGGTTAGCGGGGATGGATGGTGGCCGTAGGATTTGAAGCAGAGGAAAAATAATTACCTGTCGCTGCTGCAGGTTGGTAAATGGTGACAGCCAATTATGCCTTTTTACAGTTTCTTGAGGACAGTGTTCTGCTTCTTTGGTTATTCCACTTTTTGGAGTTACTATTTTACCCCTCCGTGTAACTTTTTAGATTTGACTTAGGATATTATATACCGATGGCGTGAGAGCTTTAGTAGAAGAGGAACAAATTATTAAAATTTAAAACATATTATGATAACACTTGCGACCTTTTTATATGATAACACTTGCGACCTTTTTATGTACTCCCTTCGTTCCTCCAATAATGAAGACTATAAATAAAAACACATTTATTTCTATTTTATTCCTTCTATTTTACTTTACTTTCTTCATTTAACACACAAAATAAAATTACATAAAACTCTGTGCTGCCTAAAAAGGGGGTCATCTTCCTTGGGATAGAGGGAATACTAATACTACTAATTTTAATTCGCATTAAGATATTATTGAATTGTTTTATTTTAAGAATTTCCATAATTTAAAATCTAACCTTTTATATCTTAAAGATGGTAATCGAGAAAGATGAGATTGGTAGAAGACATTGTGTTTTTTATTTCTTTCATCTATGATTTGTGTACAATACATTCCCTTTTATAGGTGTAGATATGAGATAATTAAGGAAAAGATCAATCTATTCTAATTGTATCAATTTCCTATTAATCTGCATTCTTCTACCTAAAATAGATGATTTATTCTTCTTTCCTTTTCTTGTTGTGTAGGATATTCTCTTTTCCTTTCTTGACACTCCCCCTCAAGTTAAGTAACGACATCTCCGATACTTAACTTGGTCAGAACTTCCTTGAAGACCTTGGCATGTACCGCCTTAGTTAGAATATCCGTCAGTTGTTATTCGGACCGAACGAATGGAAGTTCGATGATGCCTCCATCTAATTTTTCTTTAATGAAGTGACAGTTGACTTCCACGTGCTTAGTCCTATCATGTTGGACTGGATTTTCCGAAATACTAATGGCTGCATTGTTGTCACAAAAAAGTAAGTTTTTTTCTTTTGGAGGGAAACCAATCTCTGTAAGTAATCTTCGCAACAACAAGATCTCGGTTATTCCACTCTTTACTCCACGGAACTCTGCTTCTGCACTAGATAATGCCACCACTTTCTGCTTCTTACTTCTCCAAGTGACTAAGTTTCCACCAACGAAGGTGAAATATCCCGTTGTAGATCTTCTGTCGTTCGGATTACTGGCCCAATCAGCGTTCGTGTGCCCCTCTACTTCCTAGTTTTCTTTCCTTTCGAGTAGTATGCCATATCCCGTAGTCCCCTTTAGGTATCGCACAATTCTGAGGGCAGCTTCCATGTGTTCCTCCTGAGGTTTGTGCATGAACTGACTTACCACTCATACAGCATATGCAATGTCTGACCTTGTATGGGCGAGGTTGATCAGTTTCCCTACAAGGCGTTGATACCTTTCTCGATCAGTCATTGGAGCCCCTTCAGTGATCTTCAGTCCGTGATTCATCATGATTGGAGTCTCGGCAGGCTTGCACTCGAGTAGTCTCGTTTCTGCTAATAAGTCTAAGACATATTTTTTCTGTCTTAGGAAAATTCCCCCTTTTTATCACAAGACTTCGATTCCCAGAAAGTACTTCATTGCCCCAAGGTTCTTCATCTCGAATTCTTGTGACAGACTCCTCTTTAGTCCTTCAATTTCTTCGATGTCGTCACCCGTGATGATCATGTCGTCAACATAGATGATTAGACACGTTATCTTCCCTTCTCTTTTCTTCAAGAACAAAGTATGATCTGCATTACTCTGTTTATAGCCATATTTCGTCATGGCTTGGCAGAATCGCCCGAACCACACTCTAGGTGACTGCTTTAACCCATACATGGTCTTCCTTAGCCTGCATACTTGCCCTTTTCCTAACTCTTCCGAGAATCCTGGAGGAGCCTCCATATATGCTTCCTCATTCTTCTTCAACTCTCCATGTAGAAAGACATTCGTTCACCAGTTCTGTCTCGAGGTTGTTGATGATCCAGTTGAATACGCAGTGATCCCGTTGCTGCCATTTTGTGTAGCCGGGATTGCCGATTGGGGAGGTTTTGAAACTCCAGCGATGTGAGAGGTCAATCCCTTCCCCCCAATTGCTCGTTCCATGAGATTGACCCATAGGGGGTAATTAACCCCATTGAATTTGGTTTTGATGGAGATTTCTCCAAATGATTCGGGTTGGTTTGAGTTTGGTGGTTGTGAGGTCGATGATGAGTCCGGATTTTCGGGAATTATGAGACTTTGTTTGAGGAATTCTACGAATTGGGCAGCAAATTCCATTGGGAAGTTTGTGATGGTTGAATTGGGTTGCGGTGTGTTGTGGGGTGATTCAGAATCCGACATGATTTTTGATTTATTTTGGTTTTGCAGGGATGGGAATTTTAGTGGTTGGGGCCGGCTTGAAGGAAGATATCCTGCTCTGATACCATCTTAAAGATGATAATCGAGAGAGGAGAGATTGGTAGAAGACATTGTGTTTTTTTTATTTCTTTCATCTATGATTTGTGTGCAATACATCCCCTTTTATAGGTGTAGATATGAGATAATTAAGGAAAATATCAATCTATTCTAAGTGTATCAATTTCCTATTAATCTTGATTCTTCTACCTAAAATAGATGATTTATTCTTCTTTCCTTTCTTGTTGTGTAGGATATTCTCTTTTCCTTTCTTGACATTATGTTATTTACAAAATTTTAAAATTACTACTCATACTGTTTAGCATCACTTACAATTTTCATAATTTACTAAAAGACACCAATTTTCATTATGCTAAATTATAAGTCAACTTTATTCGAGTTACACACTAATTAAATGCTGGCTAATTTGATTAAAATTTTATATGGTCAAAATTTTCTAATTGTAGGTCTAAACATTTGGGTTTTGAGCTAATATGCTAACTATTTTAATTTGCTACTTGCTAACTAAATCAATATATTATATTAAAATGTCAATACAGTAACATGAATATGTCAATACAAATTTATCTTGACATTTTGCTTAATGTAATACTTGTTCACTAATCAATACATGAGTATATGAACATAAATTTATCTTGGCATTTACAAAATGTGAACATAAATTTGTATTGACATATCCATGTCACTGTATTGACATTTTTAATATAGTGTGTTAATTTAGTTAGCAAGTAGCACATTAAGATAATCAGTACTCCGTATTTGATTATATCTAAAAAATAGTACTGTATTTATCAACATATAAAAAAATTAAATAAAAATTATCAAATTTCGTCTTTCAAATATATGCAATTAGGACTATATATTTTGAAAACAAAATTAAATGAAAAGTATTAATAGATTTTTAACACTTCTAGTTTATTTATTTTTTCACTTCTATTCTATCCCTTGAAAGAGAGAACCCAAGCTTACAAAATATTTATTTTGTCTATGAAAAACATATTAATTCAAGTAGAAAGGAGAAATTACAATTTGAATTGGGGGAGCTGACTTTGATAAAAGTAAAACACGGCATAGAAATAGTAATATGTTTTTTAGAAGGAATATAATTGTAGGGTATAGTAGTAATGTAAATATTTACAGCGATGTGAATAAGGAATATATGTATTAATTCCCTTTCTTTTCTTTTATGAGATAAGAACGCAAATACTAGTAAGGAATTTCATGTCTTATGCTACAATGTATTATAGAAATATTAAGGTTTTAGTTGAAAATGGGTACTAATTTCAAGTTCTCAGGGAATTAAATTTTCTTTTTTTAATGCTTAAATAACTTTAAATTTAAAGGTGGCATTATGAAGGACTCGAACCTGAGACCTTAGGCCTCATGCATTAACATCTCTACTACTTGACCAATTCACACCCTTCTCAAAAAATTAATTATTTTTATCAAATGTATTATTTTATATATTCGTTATTAATTATATTTATAAATAAAATGAATCGGGCAAAGCACGGGTGTGATAGTAGAGTTAAAAGTTAGTGTTAAGTACGAATGTCAACAATATTTATTAGGCTGAAACAATCTTATTGGATTCTTCATGTAATTATCGCATGTTTATTTCCGTCACAAGTTTCATAAAGAGTGTCATATGTTCATGGTGGTCAACGATGAGTATCATAAAATCAGAGCTGAACAGTTTTTCAATGTACGCACGCTAAGGCCCAAATAAAAGGCCCATATCTATAAATATATTTATTGGGCCTTAAGGCCTTCCTGACTCTCAACAAAATATACAAGAACTCTCTTCCTATCTAGATAGGTCCAAGGTTCATCTTCAGATCTCATAAAATAATGAGCAAATTGCTAAAAAAAATTACGAATACTGATCAAATTTTCATAATTTCAAGAAGTATAATATTTTTTATACTTTTTCTATTATTCCATATCAAAACTTTTGCAACTGCTATATGTGTTTGAATTTATTAACATGACATGCACACACCAAACTTATAAAAATAGTACTGTATTCTCTATTCACTCATCTTTATATTCACAAAATCTCAAAAATTGATTTGAAGCATGATATAATTATAAACCCAAACATAAAGTACTTATTTATCAAAATTCCAAAATGAGAAGGATTTTAAGATACCATTAATATTTGAACTATTTTCTTATTCTATTTTAGATTTTAGAATACCATTAGAGATGATTAAGAGTTTACACATTTTTGAACAATATATAAATTGTAAAATAAATTTCTTTAGCTTCTAAGATCCCAAAAATAAATTCCTCGACCCGCAACTTATTTTTTCATAATTACATCTTCAAAGCAATAGTCTTCAACAATAAATTGCTCCCAAAATTAAACTTGAATAAATCATAAGCTAGCAACATTCATTTACAAAAATTGATAGCACTAGTTCTAAAAACACATCTAATAAAAACTTAGCTAAACATGGGCTTGATACAAATGAAAACTGAAATATGTCACTAGACCTCAATTGGGTCTACCAAACGTGACAATGACAGACAGGTGCTTGGCATCAGTGAGTTGAAAAGTGATTGAAGTCCCGACTTTGAGATTATTATCTTTCACAAATTTAGACCAACCTTTTTCAATTTGAACACTACAACGATATTTCACCACTCCCACCTTCCACTCTTGATTTTCCACCCAAAGAGTAATATCAATTCTTGATCTTTTATGCTTTTTCATGTGTGCATTCCAAAACTTGATTGGCATACCCTGCACCATATCAATTAATCAATGAATAAACCATCAATTTTGCTTTATACAATCATTTACACCGAACTCAATCTCATTTTTCAGTATATGTCATGTCAAAAAGTAATTTTACGTCAATCATTGAAACTAAATTTAAAATTTACCCCATTTTTCATATATGCCTCACAAAAGAGTTGTTTTATAAAAAAAAATGAAAGATGAAATAAGCATTACAAAAAAGCTTACCACAGCCCCCCTTTTCATGTATCCCTTGGTTAGCACAGCTGTGAAATTAGGGTTTTTGTTGATATTTGCAACTCGTCTTGGAACATCAGTACCTGCTGATTGACCTCTTTCTTCACAGCCATTTGGTGAGAATATGTTGACATAAAACAAGGATTTCCCAAGATAGCAAAATGTGAGAAAATCAGCATCTTGCAACGAATTATCTTCCACAAAATTAGGCCAACCCTTTTGGAAAAACCAACAATCATTCTCTTTGCAGACATCAATTTTCCAAGAGGCACCTTGTGGCCTTTGTAACGTGCACGTTGTCGGAATTTTCCCAGCAAATTTGGTGATAAAATCTGGAGGAATTCTCTATTATTAGAGCAAACAAAGGAGAAATCGAATGAGAAAGATTATTTTCAAACAAGAGTAGGTGGAAAACAACAAGAAGAAAGGGACTAACTAACCATGAATTGAGAACTCAGAGCAGAGGTATAAATCTTGAAGAACTCTGGTAAATCATCAGAGGCATTGGACATCTTTCTGGAACCACGTCTCTAAGAAAAATAAACAAGAATAACTTTTTGAGGAGAGTAAAACAAGAAAGTGAACCAAATTAATTAAGCAACAAAGATTCTACTGCCTCTGTCAAATCAGAATATGTATATTTGCAATTTTTGTTTATTCTATAAAAATATAGGTATTTCTATTTATGTAAAGTTATTCTAATTTTTTATTTTCTATACATTAACTAATTTATAATTTAACCTTTAACATCCTCCAATAATTGGCCCAAACATGTTACTCTTTTCTTTTATTTTTTTTACCTCGCTTACTTTTTTTCCCCTATTTATTTGTTTTTTTGTAGTTTTGTTTTTGTTTTTTATTTGAGTAAATTTTTCGGAGTAACTAATTTAGGTCGTTTGGAAAGTTGGATAGGACAATTCAACGGAGATCTTCCCGAACCTATTAAGTTCAATGTGTGGATCTTACAAAATTGGCTTCAACGGTTATAAAATTACAAAATATGGTATATTTGTTTATATTTAAATTATAAAAACAAATATACTAGTAATTTTACTATTGGGAGTGATTGAATTGAGAAGAACTATTTTAAAATGAGAACTTGAAGCATAAAATATATATTAATTGGTGACACAAACAGTAGATGCAACTAATATTTTATGCTTTCGACTAATAATTTTTTAAGTTCTCATTATTGATTAGTTCTTAATTGAACCAAGCTATTATTATGTACATAAAACTAATAAAAATCGTTAAAGGATATTTTTTAACTCAATTAAGGACGCTAATTTGTGTTTCTAAATATACCACAAACGTTTCAAAAAACGTCCTTATTGTTAGTGAGTCCATCTAAAATTAGATGACACAAATGAAAGTGTCCTAAAAATGCAAAAGAATTTAATGTATCCTTAATATAGGTACACTTTCTTCTGTATCCTAAATTGGTATTATTTTTTAAAACTTTCCAACACAACTAATTGCATATTAATTTTTGTATCCTTAAAAGATAAGTTTTGTGTAGTGTAAGTAAAATATAAGAGACCAATATAAAGGAAACATATGTCTCCATTTCAATGGACAAATTTGGAAAACATAGAGATACCACCGTGATCTCATTTTCTTCATGGTCGACCAAGAGGTGAGACGGAGACCTCACTTAACATTGGAGTACTATATAATTTTTCAAATTCGAAACGTCTCTATAAACATAGTCTAACAAGTATACTTTTTTTGCTGATTTCATATGAATATTTGGGCTCACATGTGCCCTCACTACTATTTTCTTATATTATACCCCAATATTCTTCTGAAATCACACCTTTGTGAATTGTGACACATATTATTGTGAATATGTACCATTTGTTTGTCATCTATCAAGTTGAAATTTGAGCTAGATTGATGTAAAAAGACATAAAATGACAAAATCGATCTTCTATAAGAGTTGAATTAAGTCGAGGTTGCACTCGATAAATACAAAAAGAAGGTGCTTAAAGCTAATATTCTTTTTCAAAAATAAATTGCTCCCAAAAATAAACTTCAATGCCTTATAAGCAACATGTCATTTACAAAAATAACATATGAAGTTCTATAAACACTTCTAATATAAACTTAGGCACTTAGCTAAATAAACACGGCCTTGATAAGTTATAACATATCAAAGTAGACTTACCATATTTTTGGTGGGAATGAAACTGTCACCAAACCTCAATTGGATTTACAAAACATGACAATGAAAGACAGATGGTTGGCATTATTAGTGAGTTGAAAAGAGATTGAAGTCTCAGCTTTGAGATTATTATCTCTCACAAATTTTGGCCAACCTTTTGTAATTAGAATACTATCATGACGTTTCAACACTCCCACATCCCATTCTTGATTTTCCACCCAAACAGTAGCATCCAGTCTTAATTTTTTATGTTTTTCCATGTGTGCATTCCAAAACTTTCGTGGCATACGCTGCACCATATCATAAAATCAATGACTAAACCAACCATTTTGCACTCTCTCTCTCTCCCTATACTCCCTCAGTCCACCATTTAAACTTTTATGCCATTTTAGTTTGTCCATAATTTATAGGATTAACCATTTACTTTATTCCACTTTTATACGCAAACCTTATATTCCACCAAGTTTATACACTCACAATCCAATATAAAACTAAGAGTAAAGGCCAAAATTGGTCCTGAATATATGGTCATTTTATGTTTTTGGTCCTAAACATTATCTTTTGGATTTTTTGGTCCTGAACATATGAAAATTTGATGATTTTGGTCCTGGACTAACTATTACGTTAAAAAATCCATACATTACTTCACTCCACATTCAAAATACATACCTTACTACCAAGAAATTCAAACATTACTAAATCTATTGATGTCAAATAAAGCTTTTACATCATGATTCCACTCCACATTCATGTCAAAATACATACATTACTTCAACTAACCAGTTAGGATTTAAGAGTAAATGTCAAAATTGGTCTCGAACATATGGTCATTTTACGTTGACCGTTAGTTTTTAACGGAACAGTTAGTCCAGAACCAAAATAATCAAATTTTCATATATTCAGGACCAAAAAATCCAAAAGATAATGTTTAGGACCAAAAACGTAAAATGACCATATGTTCAGGACCAATTTTGGCCATTACTCTAAAACTAATACTTTAAATGAGTTCCACATTCCACTCACTTTCTCCTTTTACTTTTCTTCATAAAGTCAAATAATTTCTTAAAACCCATGTTGAGTCAAAAGGGTTCTTTAAATCGTGGACGGAGGGAGTATACAGGGAGTGGTATCCTTGATGACTTTGTTAAAAATGAGAATTCTGTGAACTGAAAATCATAATCAATTTACTGATATATCTGTTGGCGCATCACAAAACATATTAGTTTCTAATATTGAGTCATGAACTAATATTATGAATTAACGAAATAACTGGCATGTTTTGTGATGCCAACTGATATTAATGTATTTGCGATCTAATATGGTTATGTGTTTAAACTCTATGAAGAGTTCTAAAACGAACCATCTCCTATATACATATACAAGCAGTACAAATCAAGCTTACCACAAACCCCTTGTTCAAGTATCCCTGTGTTGGAACATTAGTACCTGCAGATTGACCTCTTTTTGCACAACCATTTGGTGAGAATATGTTGACACAAAACAAGGAATTCCCAAGATAACAAAATGTTAGAAAATCAGCATCTTGTAACAAATTATCTTCCACAAAATTAGGCCAACACCCTTTTTGGAAATACCAACAATCCTTCACTTTGCAAACATCAACTTTCCAAGATGCAGCCTGTGGCCTTTCCAACGTGCACGTTGTCGGAATATTCCCAACAAATTTGGTGATAAAATCTGGTGGAATTTTCTATTATGTATGCAAAAAAAGGAGAAACCGAATGATCAAAGCTTTAATAATCAAACAAGAGTATGTGAAAAACAACACAACAAAGGGAGTAACTAACCATCATTTGGGAACTTAGAGAAGAGGTGTAAACCTTGAAAAACTCTAGTAAATCATCAGTGGCATTTGACATCTTTCTGGAACCACGTTTCTTCATTCTCTTCACTTCTTCTTTAACCTTTTTTAATGTGCATTACTATTCGCCTCTTCGGATTCACAATTTGGTAATATAATACTATGATTTCCATTTAACCGATTCTACTCTAGAGAGAGAATATGACTTACTCCCTAATTAGTACTCGTACTTACTGAAAAAATAATTTTCCGATAAATCTAAATCAAATCTAGTCCTAGTATTTTTTTAACGCAAGCTTTTAAATTGTGCGTGATCTTGAACTAATGATTAAGTACATGTTAGTAAATTATAATCCCTCCGTCCCTAAAGAATATACACTTTAGGTTCGACATATGTTTTAATGCAAAATTGTGAAAGTAAGAGAGAGGTAGAGAGAAAAAGTAATTAAAGTATTATTAGTGGAGAATGACTCCCACCTTATTGGAGTGAAAAGAGTTTTCAAAATTGGAAAATGTATATTTTTATGGGACGAACTAAAAAGGAAACAATGCATATTCTTTTAGGACGAAGTGAACCGTACCAGTTCATTCTTATAAAATTGTGATCTTATTAGTATTCATGCTTTCTAGCAACTTTCTTGGATAATAAGGCAATTTAAAAGGCCTATAATATCGTAAACGGGCTTCATGAAATCATTGGGCCTTAAGAATTTGTACCCACCTCTCAACTACTTATCCTCTTCCTATTATAGGCCCAAACATGTTGCTTTTTTCATTAAACTTTACTTATTCTTTATTTGTTTTTTTGGAGTAGTTTTTTTGTTGTAACTATTTACGGAGTAACTAAATTAGGTCGTTCGGAAAGTTGGACTGACAAGTGACAATATAGTTGAATTCTCCTCCAACCTATCTAGTTCAATGTGTGAAACTTATCTAATTTGCATCCTCTTCTGACTTCTCTCCTCATTTTCCAAACTGTAGCCAAATTGAAAGGGTTGGGCTTGTTTCCTTGATGTGATGATAATATTTTTATTCGTTTGGGACCATTGCAATTTTATCCGCATTTATTACAATGATTTCAGAATCAACAAACATGTCACCCCAAAAATATCGACCCCAAATTCAAAACACAATATTATATGATTGTAAGATTATCATGGAATCAAATACTCGAACATACAAGCTCTTCAATATTTGATTTATTTCTCTCTTCATTTATCCATATTCTTGCCAGCTCAATTACATCTATTTGTTTATGGTGTATTAATGATCAGTACTACTACCTGGCCACAATCTCATAATTATTTTGTTATTTTTAGTAAAGTTAAATATATTAAAACAATTTCAGTTATTGTAAAAGTTCAAAATTATATAGAAAGATATAATAAATGCTGTAGTTGGAGAGAAAGAAGGAAATTATAAAGTGTGTTTAAATATAGCAAAATTGGCTTCTACTAATATAAATTTACACATTATGGTATACTCTTTGTTAATTTTTTAGTTACCAATATAAAGGAGACATATGTTTCCATCCCATTGGACAGAATTTTAAGAGATAGAGAGACCAATGTGATCGCATTTTCTTCATGGTCGACCAAGAGGTAAGAACTCAATTATTTTTATATTTTTTTCAAAAATTGAAATGCCTCTGATAAACAATTAACATAGTTTAACAACTATATTTGTCGATTTTACATGAATATTTGGGCTCACATGTCCCCTTACAACTTATTTTCTTGTCTTATACTACTACTAGTATTCTTATGGAATCACACCTTTGTGATCCACATTTTGTTGTGAAAATGTACCATTTGTTTTGTCATCTATCAAGTTGAAATTTAAGATAGATGCAAGGTGACATAAAATGACGAAATCGACCTTATATAAGAAAAAAATTGTAGAATTGAGTTGAGGTTGCAATCGATAAATATGAAAATTAGAAGGGTTTTATGTATATTGGACGTCATTACCCATCTTACTTTATCCAATAAGTGATTAGGCCCATTATATAATATCCAATAAAACAACAATTCCTTAAAAATACTGTAATTAAACGTTATTTAATTACTAGTATAAGTTATTGTAAGCCGTAAATAATGAGGTATATTACATTTGGGGTGGAGGTTAATTAAGCATCCTCCATTCATTTTTTGTTTTAACTACATCAAAATTTTCAACTATATCATTCTTTGTAGAAAGATTTCTGAATTTAGCTCCTTTAACATGACGATATATAAGGAGTTGGATAATTGCTTGAAATCACAATTTAATCTATATATATAAATTGATTTAAAAAACAATGAAGTCCAACCGAGTTTGTTACCCTTTTCCTATTTTTATCAAAATCTCAGATTTATTTAATAGCTGCCCTGCACTCTAGAATTTGGTGGAGGAGACTGCTAATTGACAAGCGAATGAGAGGAAACAACGTTTTAAACTCATCAGATGATAACATTTTTTGTTTTGTTTTGAGACCACATTCGAAAATTTTATTGTTTTCTATTTAACTCTTATAAGATTGTTTTATTCTCTGATTCATAAGTTTTTGGACATGTTAGCCATCGATCTTCATCGTACCCATCTAGCGAAATAAGTGTTCTAATAAATTAGTAGTATGTTGTAATTTCTATTGTAATTGGGGTCCAGTAATCTAACTAGGATACATAATTATTTTATAAATTTAATTTACATTATTTCAGTTACAAACGTTTGTATGTGTGGTTTGGTAGTCCAAAAATAAGTGTGCACTACTATAAATCTTAGAGTTCGGATGGAGTGATCAATTTTAAATATTCTCTTCCTCCGCGAATAAGAGTCTCGTTTTTCCTTTTTAATCTGTCCACGAATAGGAATCTCGGTCCATAATTATTATAAATGGTAAAGAAACCTCATATTCCACCAATTAATTTCACTCACATATAATTTAAAACTAATATATACAAGTGAGTGAGACTCATATTCCACAAACTTTCTTCCACTCACTTTTCTTAACATTTTTAAAACCCGTGCCGGAAAGGAATACGACTCTTATTCACGGATGAAGGGAGTATAATTCTTTACTATTATATACTCCATCCGTCCCAGAAAATTTGTCACATATTTTCTTTTTTGTCCGTCCCTAAAAGTTTGTCACCTTTCACTTTTACCATTTTTTGTAGTGGACCCTACATTTCACCAACTCATTCGCACTCAAATTTTATTATAAAACTAATATATAAAAGTAGGACTCACATGTCACCAATTTTTTCAACTGACTTTCTATTACATTTCTTAAAACCCGTGCTGGGTCAAATGGTGACGAATTATTAGAGACGGGGGAGTAATTAATATTTTTAGAATTTTATAATAAATATAATGGATATAGTAAAAGAAAAAATAAATAAAAGTACATCACTTGTTACTGTAGGTACATAGTGTCCCTCAACTTTAAGTCGAATTAGACCCATTTTATTATGTACTCCGGATTCTATTTTACGGCAATGAAATATATGAATATTCGTGATAAATTCCCACATCATTTCTAAATTAAATTGGAAATAATTATGCTTATTGAAAAAATATATTACTATTATTTCTAATTTAAGATGAAGGAAAAACGTGTGTTTGGTACGGCATTCGCAATGAAGTCGTTGAGTACATCTATTTCTTTATAATAAAGTAAATAAATAGACGACAAGAATAGCCGCTGCACCGTCGAATTATAACCAACACTAACAATGTAATAAATATAATATACTAATATTTATATAATTGCACAGCTAAGAAAGCACTACATTACTATTAATAAAGTTAGATTCCGTACAAGTTACCATTGTGATTATATAAATACATCTATATCTTTCTCCCTTAAAATAAATGTCTACGAAAAATATGAATCTCAGTTTAGTCTGAAATCATAGAATCGGCATGAATAGACTCCAAAAGAAAAGAGGATTATAATGGAAAACAAATTTCAAGCTCAAAAACATGTAGAGTGGCCATATTAACCTAACCCAATATTTTTCTTTTTAAATTGACATGGTTATCGATTTGTCTTGAATTATTATTTTATACTATTACCTAAACCAAGTTAATCATAACAAAAGATGTCGAGTAATTTGATGATGAAAGTGGCGTTGCATCTCCAAGATTTATTGATACGAATAAATATTAATTTGGTAATTAAAAAAAAAAGGAAAAAAGTATAGGTGAGGAAAGGCGAGTAGGTCGGGTGGAGGTAGTGGTGGTGGGCCCCACTTCACCAGCTGCAAAGCGAAAATGGAAAACATATTATGTTTCTTGTTTGGGTTACGTCAAACACACACACACACACACTATATTATCTTCTTTTATTTTTAATCTTATGAAATTCTCGAGGAAGATTCAAAAATTGGTCTGTATTTTTAAAAATTTATGTTCCAAACTTGGAGCTGAATGTCACTAGTTATTGTCACTACTCACTAGTGAATCCAAAGATTTTCGAGGAGAAAATGATAACAGAATCCTTCACGAGTTGTGCATAAATGCTTTGAAATTATATGTACGTAATCGCTAACAGAAAAATCGTTGCAAAATTGAATTTGACCTCTATTTACTTAGATTGTATCAATCAAATTATTGATATTTGAAATTCGACAGAGTGCAAATTGAAATGACAAAATAAAAAAATCCTATTAATTTTTAAATCGCTCTAATTACGAGATATAGCTAGAGCAAGTAAGAACGTTCTTTATTTGAATTTAATCCATAAGAATTAAAATATGAATTGCATGTCTTGATTTTTTTATAACTACAAAACACCAAAGTCGAGAGATTGATGGCAACTGTTCATCATTCTCCAGCAGAGATATATTCAGTTTTGGCCTTCAGGTGCTCCAAGGGTCACAACAAAAGTAGCCTGATTCAATTTGTCCCTTGTAATAATATTGTTACAACTTATATCACTTACTAGGAGTACTTGTTAATTTTATGTATATATATTTATGTTCAAAGGAAAAAAAAATTCAAGTACGATTTGTACGAGGAAAATGAGAGATAATCTATTCAGCAAAGTGATAGTAGGCTCGAGCTCCATGTTCATCTAAATGATGGGAGGATTGTACGATTAATTATTTTATGGACAAGTGGGATTCAAGATTGACTATTCCTTGTCAGCATAAGATTGAAATTATTTTTTTTAATATTCCTTTCGAGTTATATATTGAATTATTAACAGCTAGGATCATATATGTGATTTACTAAATTTGTTATTAGTACTTATTAGGAATAATTTGTCTTCTATATTTTTCATGAACTTTCTCATTGAGAGAATTCTGGTAGTTGAAGACCTTTTATGATCTGTAAAGTGTAAAAAAATGAGTAAATAGACCAAATTTCATTGCTCTTCTTTTCCTCAAGTACAAAATATATTTCAATTTCATTCCTCTTCTTTCCTGCTTTATTTTTTATCCATTTAATTCTCTAAACATCATTTTTTTAATTCTCCTTCTACTTTCCTACTTTATTCTTTTTTATTTAACTTTCTAAATATTATTTTTATTCTCTCTTCGCTTTTTTACTTTATTCTCCATCCGTTTAGTTTAAACATTAATTTTATTTTCATTTTACTTTTCTACTTTATTTTTTAAGCATTTAAATCTCTAAATATCATTTGCTTTAAATCTCATGTCTAAATAAATATCTCAATTATAGCGAGGCGAAGATAGGAAGTGATTAATATTATTCCGCTTGAACAATAAACAAAGGTAGCACTAGCAAACCGTAAGAGCATCAGCAATGGAGGCGTCAAAACCGCGACGCCGGTTCTGACGCCGAACCATTGCGACCGGCGTCGCCGAAATCAGCGTCAATTTCGGCGTACCCATGCCGATTCGTGTGGTGACGCCGGTTCTAACGCCGATCCTCACGGCGCCATTGTAGGCCCCGGATCGGCGTCAGAATTTAATTTTTTTTTTCGAAAACACTATATATACGCGCTTTGGACGTCATTTTCATTCGCACAACTTGTTTTAACGAGTACTCTCTCTATCTTTCTTTCTGTACAAGATCAATTTAAGAAATGAGTAATGCCGGTATTTTTTTAAAATTATTGTACTTTTTGAAATTTTAATAGTATTATTCAATTTTCCTGTATTTATCTCGTAAATTAAATTCCGTATGTTGCTACAATTGTAAATTAAATTTATATAATTGTTATTAGGGTTGTGGATAGACTATGTGAGGGCTATTTGATGTCCAGCTGCATGTCCAGATGATGTGGCAGGAGGATTTTAGTGCTAGATGATGTGGTAGTGGGAAGGCTATGTGAGGGCTATGAGAGGTCCTAGACCATTGTGGATGCTCTAAAGCGTACGCGCAAAAGGAGCTCTAAAAACAAAATCTAAAAATTTTCACAATTGCTTTACCCAAATTCTTTCGCACAAAACAAGCAATCAAACGCCGCTTTCATGCCCACCCATTGCACATTACAATGGGCCCGCCCAAACACCTAAAAATATTGAATTTTTGTACCAAGAGAAAACTAAGTTCTCTCAGAGATATTTGTTGGGATAAATAAGCTCACACGGATTTGTTTTTGGGTCACTCCCAAAAAACCTCAAACTAATTAGGGTTGGACATGAATTATATACATCTTCCAACTTCCCTCACCCATCCGATGTGGGATAAGTTTATAACCCAACAATCTTTACATTAGTGCATTCGAATGCACGATGCATTCCCTCTAATAAATTTTAATTAAAAATTGATAAGTCTTAATTACAACAAATACACCTAGATATAGATAATTTTTTATATATGAAACATAATTATATGGTCAATTGAAAAAAGACAGAGAGAGAATTAGTGAAATTGATAGGTACCAAAGTTGAGTGGGGCAAAAGTAGCAGTAGCAGTAGCAGCAGCCGGCCCCAATTAATTTCCGTACCCCAAAATGTACCTCAATACCTTTATAAATAAGGGCTTCTCTCTCCCATTTCTCTCACACATCGTTTCATTCTCTCTCATTCCACCGCCATAGCCATAGCTGCTTGCACCTCGAATGAGGGGAGTGGTGATTTCATCAACTCATACAATCACACAATTAGAGCATGGAGAGTCCATACCACGGTGGCGCGCCGGTTACCAGCCACGGCGGAGGTTCACGCCCTTCCCTCGGCTTCCCTCTCGGCACCGCTCTGTTACTGGTCGTCATTTTCAGCCTCAGCGGCATCTTCTCCTGCTGCTATCACTGGGAAAAACTCCGCCGCACTCTCTCCCTCGATTCCGCCGACATCGAGGCCGACGCTGATCTCAAGCCGAAACCCCCAAACACGGTACGCATTTGATTGAATCACAAATTGGTGCAATCGGATTGTCGATACTTCAATTCAACCTAAAATCGGATGGATTTGAGTTTAATTTGTTCATTTCGTGAATATTTCAGGATTTGAATCGGAAGGAGAATCAGAGCTTGCCTGTGATAATGCCGGGAGATAATGTTCCGAAATTCATAGCGTTGCCGTGCCCGTGCCAGCCGCCGCGGCAGGGGAGCGTCGTGATGGAGGTGGAGAAACCGCCGCATATCGCCGTGCCGTTCTACTGATGTAAGGGCCGCCGCGATCGAATTCAATCCATTCCTTAGTGTATAGATTTTTTGAGTTCGATTAATTTTATATAAGGACCTTTTACTCCTTTGTTTTTCATGTTCTTTCTTAGGGACAAAAGGTGATTCGCTCACCCCAGGCGCCCCCATAACCTGGCCCGACATCGCTATGGAGGGGTTCAAACACGGTACCTCAGCGGCCCATTAGGTGGGAGGAACTTACACTGGTAACCAGCACACAAGGAGCCACCACAGTGGTGAAACTCCCACACTGCGGCTGCCAGCATTCGATCCTGTCTGTTTAGGGACAATCTACCACCCAGGAACCAACTGAGTTAAGCCCGTGCGGGCTTTTCATGCTCTTTCTTTCTTTATTTTGAGGGATCTTTTTCCTTAATTTTATGAATATAACATTTTTACTCGTGAATTTTTTTATCACAATATAATTTTTTAAAGCATTGAAAAAAAAATAAAAACAAATGATTTTAGGTATAAACTATAATTTCCGGATATTGTGAAAATCCATGTTTCTAGACTCGGAATCACTGCCTCAAGTATACTGTATACATACTCTATAATAATCCCAGAATTTTATTAATCTTAATTATTATATTGACTAAGAAATTAAGAATTACTAATTACTATGCAACAATGGCGCTAGTAAGTTTTTATTGCAATTGTCGTATGCTTCCAAAATACCATTTGTCTGGCTTAATCATAAGCACATTAATTGTCCTGTGTTTAACGGTATCCCAAGTTAAAATACTATTTGATAGAAGCTGGTGATTCGATGCGAAAATTGATGACATTTTGCCTGTCGTTTGGTAGCTATGTCATGTTTCGACTAGACATGATACCATTATGATAGTAATGGTAGTTTAGATCAGTTAATTTATATATATTGGGTGTTTGGTATATTAAGATAATTATGAGTTATCTTATTCTAGTGTTTGGTACACTAAGTCACAAGCAAGGATTAAAATTATGATTGCCAAAATTATCCTTATTAATTTAAGTTAATTACTAAACTATCCTTATTTTAGGTAACTACATTAATACAAATATATTACACATTGCATTTACTGAGCTGGAAAATTTAATGCCTCCCTTTTCAATGTTTTATGGAGTACAAGAATGAAGGTAAGAGGCAAATGAAGAAGATCAGAGGCAGAGTGATATAGATATAGAATTTATGCACTACAAACCCAATTATTAAACAACAAACTGAAGATGGAATTAGCTTTGCCCAAAACGAAATAATCCTTCTCAGAAGTTAAAGTTATTCCAAATACAGATATTCTAAAGACTTGATAGAAGTCATTGTTAAAAACTAAATAAAACAATATATACCAACACATGGTCCATAAACATAAAAACAGCTTTTAAATAGATTGTCCCTAAGCAGACAGGATCGAATGCTGGCAGCCGCAGTGTGGGAGTTTCACCACTGTGGTGGCTCCTTGTGTGCTGGTTACCAGTGTAAGTTCCTCCCACCTAATGGGCCGCTGAGGTACCGTGTTTGAACCCCTCCATAGCGATGTCGGGCCGGGTTATGGGGGCGCCTGGGGTGAGCGAATCACCTTTTGTCCCTAAGCTTTTAAATAGATCTACCTATTAAAACACCTAGCAAAACCAACACAAGTGCCATAAATGTAAAAAAGGAGTTGCATTTCCAGTTGAGACCGATGAGGTTGGGTTGGGGGCTTGGAAACAGAATATGCCCGACTTGGTTCACTCGGTGAATTCCCTTCATAGCTGGAATCCTAGCCTTGATTTAGAAACAAAGCCGTCGGGAGAGATGTAGTCGCCAGAAGGTTTTGAGTCGCCTGAAGGTTTTGAGTCGCCGGAAGAAATGTAGGAAGGCAGATTGAGAGAATTTAGGAAGAGCTCTCTATCGCTATTGTTGTGAAGAAGAGAATTGTGTCTGCATTCTTTTTTGTTTAAGGTTAGAAATTTTGATGGGTATAATTGTATTTTGCTAAATTAACTAGGCTTCCATGATAAATAACATAGGATTTTGGGTAGTTACAAATATGACTAAAATATATGATTTTGTGTGGGCTTTGTGCGGGCCAGATACAAAACACGAGCTACTATGTTTGGTAACATAACTACCAAACACACAAATAAACTCAGATTACTCTCTTATTCAGGCGAAACATAGCTACCAAACGGCCCCTTAGTATTTAGGATAAATATGCTTACATAATTAAAATTATACATTGTATATTAAAAAATTCACAAAATAGAAATGATATTTAGACTAACCACACATGATCGACTTTATATGCTCTGTTAAACTATTTTATAAAAGAAAAAATTGTAGTAATATTTGGGAAGTTAAGCATAATTTCGGTGGCCGGAACAGGGGCCTATAATATTTTTGATACAAAATTAATAGTTTAAAGTTCACTTAAAATTCTTATAGTTGGGGCATTTTCTATGAAGTTGCTATAAATTAGGATATAAAATGATAATTACGATATTCATTAAATACTAGCGTGATTGCAATTTGAATATGACAAGAAAGAAGCAATAGGTGGTGACGTTTTAAATTGTTTTTATGTTGGAAAAGGAAAAGAGAAAAGGGTAACAAATAAATCTCAACTATCATTATTACACGCATGAATTTCGATTGAATGCCTCCGAGTTTTACTATGTTTTAATAATTTAGATGTTTGGTGACTCTGTTCCTTTATTATTGTTAAATAAAGGAAAATTTTACAGGTCCCTTGTGATGGATTTGAATACAAATTTTTTTTTTCAACATTAACCACTCTATTATTAGGTTAATATACAAATATGTTAATCATTTTGAATTTTATATGCTATTTTTGGAAATATTTTGGTATTTTGGACGGTATTGTTTGACTTACTTATAGTATTCCTTTGAAAAATATTTGTATATTATTAAGTTAACCATGAATATATACTATTAAACCCACCTACTATTTCCTCCATATTTTCAAATATGTGAAATCTTTTGAAAAATATTACTCCCTCCGTCCCAATTAAGTTGAGCGATATTATTTTTTGCGACACCCCAATAAAATTAAGTCATTTTTTTGACAAAACATGTAATCACTCTTACTGTACTTCATTACCTACTTTATTCTCTTTTATATCTCCTACATTTTTTTTCTATCTTCTATTTTATTTTATTATCATTTAACTTATTCTAAATAATTTCTTAATCCCCAATTCCCCATAATTAAAATAATGATTAAAATAAGTGATTCAACTTAATTGCAATGGAGGGAGTAATGTACTACTAGTACTAGTCGTGGCTATATTTATTTTGTCTCATGGCTGTTGTCCCTGCACAGGACATGGAGTACATGATATGTCTAATTACGAATGAAATGATGATTTTATATAACTCCTATATATATATAGGAATTATTCTTTCCACTTCTTTCATATTCCTATTATATATTCCTAATCACCAGGAGTATGATGTATTATATGTACTGTTAAACTATTTAATAATTTAATTTTAATTAGCTAAATCTTGTAAAAAATCTCGTCTTATAGTACATAACTACCATAAGCATTTACTAAAACAGTTATCAATTTGAGTTGACCTATATCCATTAGGCATCCCCAACCTACCTACGTGTCGCTTGTGGTTCCACTTCATATTAATAACTACTCACCCCTCCCAAAAAAATATAGGTAATGAGTATAGCACGAGAATTAAGATAAAATTGATAAAGTAAAAGAGAGGAAGAGAATGATAGTTAAAGTAGAGTTAGTAGATAGTGGGATTTATATTATTTAATTGATATAACTTTTCAAAAATGAAATACACATATTTTTCTGAGACAGATGAAAATGGAAAGTACATATATTTTTATGGGACGAAGGGGAGTATTATACTAGTTCTATACAGTCAATATTTATATTTTTACGAGTACTGGTTTGGATTTTGTCTCTAACTACTTTTTGAAGGAATAATAATATAATATCATAATCTCTGGCCTAAAATTTGTGGAAGAAGGGAGGTAGGTATGTATAAATATTTGAACATTAATTAAAACAATTAATTTTTATTATATAATAAATATTCGTTAAAATAAATAAGTATGTTATGGCTGCATCCGCATAGTTTTACTGCGAAAATCTATAAATAAACGTTTAAGTGTGTTTCTCATGTTAGATAGTCGAATATACCCGACAGATGTGACCATAAGGCGTGTTCATAATTTTGATGTTGAATTTCAAGTATTTGTTGATTTGGCTAAGAGCATCTCCAATGCCGGCGTCAAAATCGCGACGCCGATTTTTCGCCGACGCTGGTTCTGACGCCGAACCATTGGAACCGGCGTCGGCGAAATCGGCGTCAAAATCGGCGTGGCCATGCCGATTCGCGCGATGACGCCGGTTCCGACGCCGATCCTCACGGCGCCATTGTGGGTCCCGGATCGGCGTCAAACCGGCGTCAGATTTTATTTTATTTTTCTTTTGAAAACACTATATATACGCGCTTTGAACGTCATTTTCATTCGCACCACTTGTTTTAACGAGTACTCTCTCTACCTTACTTTCTGTTCAAGATCAATAACGAGAAATGGAGAACAACTACGAAGGTACTCCAGTGACTCCCGGGGGATGGTCTCAGACTCCCCCGCCTCCCGGTGTAGGGTCTCAGACGCCCCCGACTCCCGGGGTAGGGTCCCATACTTCCCCGGCTCCTGGGGGAGGTGGTTGGCCTCCGATGACCGGGTACTACAACATGTACCCGTGGCAGCAGATGATGCCGGGGTGGGCACCCGGCATGCAGCCCCCTATGCAGATGATGCCGGGGTAGGCACCCGGGATGCAGCCACCGGCGCAGCAGATGATTCCACCGGCGCAGGGGACGCACGGGGGGGGGGGGGGGGACAACGCCTATCGGCCGACTTTTGATTTTTCCACCGGTTCTTCACACACATCGACCCCAACGGATGCACAGTATACGGAGACCTTCTCCTTAGCGGACTTGGGTTTTGATATGAACGAGGTTCCAGAAACTCTCATTCAAAGCCAGGGAGTAGGGCGGGGTAAGAAGAAGGGCAAGGCCAAGAAGGTCGGCGAATCGTCGCAGCCGGAGGCCGAAATCCGGGGCCGGAGGAAGTGGACGGACGCGGAGAACGTTGCGGTTGCCAAGGCGTGGGTGAGTGTCTGCGACGATCCTCTCGTTTCGAACAACCAGAGGATCGTCAACTTGTGGGCCAAGATAGCCGCAGCCTACAGGGCATTTTGCCCTGAAGGGAGACCGTGCACAGGGGAGGAGGTCCGGAAGTGCTGGGACCGAATCAGGTCTGGCGTCTCTCGATTTTCGGGTTTGTACGCCAACGCCCTCCGCATGCAGACCAGTGGCCAAACAGAGGAAGACTGCAGGAGGATTGCGGAGAGAGCCTACCCCGATCCGCAGAAGAAGTACTATGAGTTCACCTACTGGAACTGCTACGTTGTGCTCAACGAGTCGGAGAAATTCCGGGTAGGCGTTGACGGTGGCTGGCCGAAGAGGCAGAAACTGAACTATATCGGAGATTATAGCGGCACCAGCGGTGGTTCGACAGACCTCCCCGAGACGGCCCAGGAGGTCCCGACTCCTCGTTCGTTCGGTCGCCGACCTCGCCCGGTTGGCCAAAAGCGGGCGCAACAGGTTGCGACGGGGGGCACCCCGAGTTCCCAGGGGGTCCATTCGACACCCCGGAGCTCAAATTCTTCGCGCGCCAACAAACGCGCGCTCAAATGGTGAAGACCTTAGCCGACTTCCAAGCGGCGGTGGACCCCGAGGTGAAGGATTTTCTTCGTGTATTGCTCCAGAGCCAGCGTGAAGAATTGGAGGCGATGAGGAGGGACACCGACGGGAATAGCCGCGGCGTAGGTGGCGACGGAGGCGGCGGCGACGACGGTGAAGAAGCGCTGGGCGACGACGGAGACGAGGACGGCGGCGAGGAGTGATTTTGTTTTACTTTTTTAAATTAACGTACTTTTTAATTTTTGTACTTTTTTAAAATTATTATATATATATTTTTAAAATTAATTCTACTTTTTATGTTTTAATATTATTATTTGAATTTTCCGTATTTGTCTCGTAAATTAAATTCCGTATGTTGATACAAGTGTAAATTAAATTATATAATTGTTATTAGTGATGTGGATAGGTAGTGTGAAGGCTATGTGAGGGCTATTTGATGTCCAGTTGATGTAGCAAGCTGATGTGGCAGGAGAATTGTAGTGCTGATGATGTGGCAGTGTGAAGGCTATGTGAGGGCTATTTGACGTCCAGTCTTACTGGAGATGCTCTAAAGTGTTGATTTTTATATCAGCTGTATCATCCTATCCTCCATCTAAAAGTCTATGCACTCTTTCACTATCGTCAATGCTACTGATAAGAGCATCCACTACGCAGTCCCCCACCGTCCTTTAAACTACTATTTGAGGGGCCCACTGTACTTTATTCCTTCATCCCTTAACTAAGGGACAGAACCTGCAACGCTCAATCCCTTAACAGTCCCTTATTCCGTCCCTTAAATTACTATTCATTAAATTTCATTTTTTTCCAACCTAATTCAATTAAAACAAACACACTTTATTAGAATTAAAACAACATTAAAATTCAAAAAAATAGAAAATGGACATAATTAAAATCATAAAAAAATAAAAATGACATAATTTAATTTTCTCCACCAAAGTTTTCCCAAATGTGCTCAATTAGATCCTCTTGGAGTTGGGCGTGGGCGCTAGAGTCGCGTGTCCTTACCCGAATAGACAACCGTTCTTGTATGAAATTGGAGTGGTTATAGAGAGGATTTGAGAGGAATAGATGTGTGTTTGTGTGTGAAATGAGTATGAAATATGATTATTTATAGAGTAAATAAATAAAAAAATTTAAAAAAAGAAAATAAAAAATTAACGGTAACATTACCGTTTAAAAAATAAAAATTTTTTTTATTAAAATTTGAATTTTAAAAAAATGAATTATTGCGTCATCCGTGACGACGCCCACTCGCGGGCCAGCGAGTGGGCGTCACGCAATGCATCGGGGGCGCGACACGTTGCCCGGGCGCGTGACGGGACGGCGCGTCCCTTGTCTCGCGGCTACGGGCTACGGGACGGGCTGGGGACGGGCTACGGGATGGGACGAACGTTGCAACGCGTCCCGTGGCGAAACCGTCCCTCCGGGACGGAACGTGAGCCGCGCGCGGGAGTATTTCTTTGAATCATACACTACTCAAATAGTGAACTCCAATAAAAAAAAATTCAAGTAGTTTTACTCATTTTATACCTTTCAAAACTTATTGGAAAGTAATTAAATTATTGGAGTTCAAATACATAAATAAAGCGTGAAACCATATAGAATATGAGAGAGAAAAAGGATGTAGTTTAGAAAAAGAATTAAGTTAGTTTTTTTACTACAAAGAGAATTAATCAAGTAATTTAGGATAGTCCAAAGTAGAATACAATTCGAAGTAATTTGTGATAATGGGTGTAGTAGTATTTACATTTGGCATAGAAGTATTTCTCCAAAACTTATACTCATCCTATAAAAATTCTAGGACTGTTTTAATTGATGTTAATTGAAACGAGGTGTTTTCCAAGTAAATGGAAGTTATATACGTACTATATTTAATTAGTTAGAAGTGCATGTATTATTTATACTCCAATTAACATTGAATATTAAATACATAATCAGTGCAATGTAATGTATCATGAACGATCGGCTGTTTTTAAAATTCGTAATTATGAGGAGAATCATTTTGTAAAATTATTAGTACAATTATTAATAAAATCATTATACATGATTTTTTGTGCAATTCATTAAACACATTATTCGTACATATTTTTCTATTCGTACATACGGTACAATATTATTAGAACAACTTAAATAATGCACTAGTACAATATCAAGTATATTGAAATGAGGCCTCGAAATTTTTAAATACTCTCAGGCGTAGAGCGCTTTATTTTAGACTGAACTACATAAAAAGTCCCTAACGTTTCCAAAAGTTTCGCTCTAGACCCCTAACAAAAAAAATATCCCCAGAAGTGCCAACCTTCAACCTAATCACGAATGAGATATTTGTAGCCATTTTTCGGACCAAATGACCCTTTTTCCTTGAAGGGCATTTAAGACAATTCCATTCCCTGTCGCAGCAGTCCTGCTCTGCGTTGATAATTTACTTTTGCAGACAACAGTGGTCAACTCAATGTTGATGTGCACAGACTACTGTGTTCCTTTGTCTATAGTTAAGAGTGTAGTGTGAATTAATTTCTCATCTTCCTTCTCTCTCTTCACTTCCTTCTCGCAAAAAGGGTTCAACAAGGGATTCATTCGTCGTTTGAACTCTACCATATAACCATCAGTTGTAAGAGCCCAATTTATGTAATTTATTCTGCCGCACTGAAATTCCTCCGTGGGTTGGTGATTTTTATTGGGTTGTTATTGCAACGGAATTTGGGTGTATTCAAATTAGGGTTTATAGTTGTTTGGCTGGGTGGAGGTTTGTTTTTGGGATTTTATTTGCCTGTGAGATGGCGATGTTTGTTATAGTCCGATCAATTTTGGCTTATTTGGCTGGATTTCGTAGCTGACGCTGTGCGTTTTTAATTTAGGGGTTATGTTTGGTCGGCTGGCTGAGGGGTCCATTTTTATTTGTGAAATTACTTTCATAAATAATGACATATAAATTAACTTGAATATGTTTGGGTTTGAATTTCCAATTCAGGTCGCTCTTGCAATGTCTTCTTCAAGTACGAAATCGTTCGGTTCAAGTTTCAATTGGGATTGGCCTCGTCCACCGGTTGTTCTCTGTAGTCACGATGTCGCGGCCGAGCTGGTGACGTCTAGGACGTCGGCTAATCCAGGTCGACGTTACTATCGGTGTCCATTCTGGAAGGAAGACGATTGCAGATTCTTCCGTTGGTTTGATGCTGGTCTATCGCCAAGCCAAGACACTTACTTTCAACGAATGAAGCTCGAACGAGACAGGTTTGAAGAACAACTCCGATCGAAGAGTATTGTGCATGGTGATCTTGAAGCCAAATTTCGCATCAAAAGTGATGAATGTGCAGATCTGAAGGCAAAATTGACCGTGAAGTCTGACGAGTGTGCAGGTCTTACTTCAGAACTTCTTAGAAACAAAAAAACGTCCCGAATGCTGAAAATTGTAATCTTATTTTTGTGCTTTGTAATTTTTTTCTTAATTTAATGGCACCACTTTTTTTTTCAAGCGATGAGGGGGAATTTTGGTAATAAGAATTTGAAGTTCCGCTGGCGAAATCTGGTTCGAGAATATGGTTTTTGGAACACTGTCGTATGAACTAACACCTTGCAGTTTTTAGTTTATAATCACTTCCGATGTACGGATCTTCTGTTGAAATAACACCCGACTTACAGAACTTTGTGTGATGTAGGTTATGGGCACTTGTGATACAGAATACACCAAAGTCATACCAAAAGTTTTCCAAAAAAACAGGCATTAAGTTTGACAAAAGCATAGTTAAAATACGTTATTGTTTACGACACACAAAATGCATAGTTAATACAAGTGTCTTCTAATGATGATCCCTACCGATCACCGAAGGTTATATCCGAATAATGTTTGACAAAAAGGGTTCGCATTCACCATTGTCTACGAGACACAAAAAATAAACCAACACAATTGCCTCCTGGCTGAGTCCCATACTACGCAAGCGCGGGTATTCAATCACGATCCCCTCGACGGCCACAACGTTGAGTATGCGTCCTGGTCCGACGAGTGCTAGTGCTTGGAGGAAGATTGTTATTGTCCTACAAATATCACAAAAAATTGTGATTGTTAACTGGATTTTATGGAAAGTAAAAGTGCGACAAGGGTGTTGAAAACTATCTGGCTCGACCGTGTAGACCGACGAGTGCTGGGACGTGAATCAGTGGGATTAGTCTACAAAAAACAACCCCGGTCAAATTGAGTTTCAATGTTTATCAAAACGAAAGGTGATGGTGGTCATTACCTCCTAGCTTGACGGCGTAGCCCGACGAGTGTTGGGCCTTGGAACAGTGGGTGGCTCACTAGGATCACTGGGCCGTGAACTTGAACTCTGTCCAACTTCGGTCCGGGCATCTATACAAGGATCATTAGTGCATGTTCTTCCGTTATGACCATCTTGTCCACACCGACGACACCTGAGTATAAAGGTTCGGCGCAAAGACTCAGAACCATTTGCATGCTGACGAACCTGTGGATCTTCACGCCTCAGTTTTTTTGGTCGTCCACGTTGCCGCTTTGTCCTAGGAGGTGCCAGTTCAAATCCAACTTCTGAGTTCTTCGGCCAATTATCCATCCCGTTGATTGGGTAGAGGACATTCTCGTACAATAGCGTCATGGTGGACCGCAAATAATAGCGGGAGACATAGTCAGATACATCCTTACCATTCTTGTTGATTGTAGCGATGGCGTGAGTGCATGGGATTCCATTTAGCTGCCAAAGTCTGCAAGAACAAGTAAATTCCCGCATGTTTACTACGTACTAACCTGACGGTCCAGAGACTTGGTAAGAATCTTGTCCGTTCCATGTGGGTCTCCATGAAGAAGCCCTCGCCAAATACTTATCAACAATCTCTTTGATAATAGGCGGCAGGGCATGATCATACGTCTTTATCCACTGGCCCCTGATCTGTATCCTCTCCATTTGACTTGTCCTGATCTCCTCCAACATGGTGACAATGGCCAACTCACGAGCAATTGCTATCTTCGAATTAAAGGTCTCGCAGATATTATTGAGGATAACATCACAGCAAACATGCGGAGAGAAATAAGCCTTCACCCATTTTTCCTTGGGAGCTACGCCGAGTAGGTATTGATGTGCTTGTGGATATATAATCCGCAGTGCATTCATCCGCTCAACATATTCTTCTTGGTTTGTACTCGCCGCCAGCTCCTACAAAATCTCCTTAAAATTCTCTCCGATGACACGCTTCTTAAAGTTGTTGTATATGTGCTGCACACAGAAGCGATGCTCGCTCTGTGGAAACTCCTCAAGGATTACCTTTGCAAGACCCTATTAAATTCACCACAAATTGTTACATGTACTCAACCACTGACACAGAATACAACAATATTATAATCACACTCCGAATACAACAATATTTTAAAAATCACAATTGAAGTATGTCAAAAGAAATCACAAACAACGTATACACCTTTTAATGAAATCACATTACACATACCTTTTGCTGGTCAGACATGAAGACAAATCTGGGGGCATTTTCATGTATGAGGAGGTCCTCTGCCAGATAGCCTAAAAACCATTTCCACTGTTCGTAGCTTTCGGCCTCAGTCACCGCCCATGCAATAGGCCACCAACCATTATTTGGATCAATTCCTATGGTCGTCATAAGTTGGCCTCTGTACATACCACGCAAGAAACATGAATCCAAGAAGATAATCGGACGACAAAAACGCATCCAACCCTTTTTTCAACAGCCCGAGACAAGTATAAAACCTCAAGAATCGAGGGCCACAACTTCAGGATCCCTGAAGTTCTCGTAGTGAATGTGCACACTAGAGTCAGCGTGTGTCCATTCCAGTTCAGCTTTGTAATCGAAAAGTCTCTGATACTGGAGTCCCGCCTTGCCAAAAATACCTTCCAATGCACTGTCTCTAGCTCGGTACGCCTTCATCCTGCCAACTCGGAGTCCGAACTCCTCATCCACACACTGCCTTATGGCTGCCAATGGGATATGGGGATTCGCTTTTATCTTCTCCATGTATCGCTCAGCTAGCCATTTTGACTTCATCCATCTCTGATCCAACACTTGAGAGCATGTGTGTGCATTGTCTCTCTGCATATTCAGTACAACAAAATCGGTATCGTTGTGGGCTTCGACCCGTCTTGCATATACATACCATTCACAAGACTTTCCTCTACAAATAGCACGAAGTCTTTTGCCATCATTTTGCTTCACATGTACCGGGCGTCTCGTCATTATTGCGTACTGTCGAATAACCTTGAAAAAAAATTCTCAATCCTTAAAAAAATCACCATGCTTCCAATTTGGTAAATCATTTGTCAGCTTGAATGGGGTGTACTTGATACCCTTTCTACTTAAACCTTCCAAATCCTCTAGGTCCTCGAGATCTTGCAGCTCATCGACCGTCTCTTGCTCGAACAGGGGTTTGAGTCTGCCGAGTTCCTTTTCTCAACAACAGGGGAGTACTTTCGCCTTTTCTTGGACCCGTCGCTGCCTTGGCCAGACCCTTCTGCTTCGCCCGATGGCTCCTCAATCCCGTCTTGTCCCGCCACCTCCTCCGACTGTTGTTCCCGACGTAACGACTCGTAATACGAGGTAAACATTTGTTCATCACGACACATGTTGGCCAACAAGATAAAGTGGCCGACATCATTATCATCATCTTCGTCGTTACTGCCCTCGTTATGAAGATGACATCCGTCGGGAACATAATCGACTGACGGACAAAAAACACCTTCATCAGCCTGTTGGGGTACATCTCCTACCACCGGTACGGGTTCTGCACACGCTGCTTCAGCTGGAGCTGGCTCTTGCACTTGGGTGTGAGCTTCTTGCATGAACAATTCATGAGTAATGTCCTCAATGATCGGAAAGAAATTATTGTCTACCCGTATGTCCGGCTGTGGCTGACTACCATCATCCAATACCGATCGGTACACATCTTCTTGTACAAATGCTCCTGGCCCGACCGAAGATGGTTGGTGAACTACAGATTCAGACTCAGTCGCCTGTTCAGCGACATCGACAATCGGATTGGAATGGTCAACAGATGAAGTTGTAGCTACATCCTGCAAAATGCAGTACCACAAATGCAAGAATAAATTACAAACAAGAACTAAATCACAAATTAGGTACTAAATCAATATGAAAATCACACCAATTCATTACCTCTGCTACTTGTGCATGGGAATCGACAATCGGATTGGAATGGTCAACAAATGAAGCTGTAGCTATATCCTACAAAATGCAGTACCACAAATGCAGGACTAAATTACAAATAATGTACTAAATCAATATGTAAATCACACAAGTCGTTACCTCTTGTACGTGTGCATGGGAGTCTCCACCTCCAACTTCTGCTTCTCCAACATAGTCAACTACACATATTTTTTCTGCTACAAATTCCACGTCATGTATTGATTCTTCTCCAAAGTCAGAGACCGGAGCTTCAAGGGACACGACTTCAAATGCTTTCGCCAAATTTTGCCTGGCTACCTCCTCAGCCCTCTTCCTCTGAGCACGATCATCTTCTAAACTTTTCGTAAGATATTCCTCGAACTCAACATCCCTATCATACCAGCCAATCATTAAAGGCTCCTGCCGTTGCCCTTCAAACTGAGACCGTTGCTTCCTCTTCGGTCTAGGCTTTTGCCTTGGCACATTCGGTGTGGCTTCTTCAATCTCTTCAATAATGACTCCTGGAGGTTTAGACGCCTTGAAACTAAGAAGCTCTTGCGCTTCTTCCTTCATTTTTTTCAGTATGGCTTGAGCCCGGGTTTTCTCCACAACGTAGATGTGAACTAACTTTGTCGTTGTAGACGCTACTTTGAGGAAATCCTTCAGATGTGTTTCCTCAACAATGGGCAACAACGGGCCTCCGATTAAAACCCCTGCGCAGTCATGACTGTACTTTGGATCACAGTAGTAGAACTCACATATCATCTTCCTATCATACTTCAACCTTAATATCATGCTCGATAGGTCTATAAGCTGGAATTTGTCTATGTTACAGAAATCGAAGTATGTCAAATGCCCACCAACATACTTTTTCGCATCATTCGTAGAGAAGAATGAACCTCCATGATGGAAATCAAATGAAAACTTTCCAGGTGCATCCCCTAGGAAGGAAGACAATAAACGCACATTTAAAACTCAAACCAAACAGTAAACCAAAATTCACAACAAAATCAATTTATGGAGCCTCAATCACAAAATCAATATCCGGCTGATCAAATATATATTCACAAAAAATCAATTTCGTACACCCTAAATCACAAACCGAGGATTAAAGGTTAACTTACTATATTCATCATCTGGGATGAAAAAATCGAGCTCCGGATCTCGGATATCCTAGGTTTCTTCTTCCACATCAATGACCACAGGTGGATGTCTCGGTGGTGGTCGGTGTGGTGGCGATCGCGGGGGTATTGGTTCCCTTTTACGGCGAGAGTTTCGTGATGTGGAAGCACTTGAGGACCTAGCTCGCTTCTTCTTAGGAGCCATTCATGCAATGGAGAGCAGGGAGAATGAAGAAATGAAAACAATGGTTTGCAGTTTTAAGGCGGTAAACTCCCCTTTTTGTTATAACTTTAGGCGGGAGTGAAAATAAGCCAGAAATAATGCTGATTAGAGCCGGAAACTGTATGCAATTTTTGAAACTTGTTTTGTTAAATCACGTAGGAAGTCTTCAACACATGTTGCAATTGTATGGGTAGTCCACTGAACAGCCGCTGACGCCCCTGACGGCTGACGTGCGCCGTCACATCACGCCATGTCGTCGCAGACATCATTGCAGAGCGGCCACTGCAGATTAATTGCGCTTTGACTGAAATGCCATTTTAGGGCTGAAGGGTATTTTCGTCTGAAAAAACCCCATTCGTGATTAGGTTGAAGATTAGGCACTTATGGAGATATTTTTTTTGTTAGGGGTCTAGAGCGAAACTTTTGGAAACGTCAGGGACTTTTTATGTAATTCACTCTTTATTTTAATACTAATATCATCTTCCACCATTTCCAACACCATGTGGAAAGATCATAGGAATACGTAGTCAAGACGGCTACACGATGATCTATTAATACAGTTGTTGCTTATTGGGTAGTTATCTCAATTACCATAATAAAAAATAGAGTGCACTACAAAAATATTCCTTTAACGGCAAGAAGTTTATTTCACCTATAGTCTATTAATTTTAAAAATATTTTTAGTAGTAGATTAAGGGTTCATTTTGAAATTGGTTCTTTTGTACTATTTTTCCCAAAATACCCTTTTTGGGATTGGACAATTTGGTCTTTTTAAATATTTTTAACTTTTTTAATATGATAATATTTAAAAGATGTACTAAATCTGATATTATTTTAAAATTTATTTTCTTTCTCCTTGTCATCTTTCACTTCATTTCTTTATTTCAATATTAAATTTAATTTTATAAAATAAATTTTAAATTTAGATTTTTAAATATCAATAAATTATTTTTAATTTAAATTATTAATTTATATATTCATATATTCGTATTTAAAATTAAAAATTCCACAAAGTGTTGCAAATTTTATATATTTACATGAAAATAACTTAATTAAAACGTGTGCCTTTAGGCATTTCATTTGTATTTTATTTTAGAACAAGTTTAGTTAATCTATGATTTAGAAGAAAAGGTTGTACTATAAATCACCAAAAGTAGTACTTGGTGATAAAGTAATTTTAAGACTTACAAGTCCTAATAAAGGACGCCGTGTAGAATATTGTTTCCTGTAAGTTTAGTTACCTACTAATAACATGGGACATATTTTCCTAGTCATTAGTAAACACTATAGTATTTTATTTCATACTCCGTATAAAATAGAGGTTTGTTAGGTGTACATTGTACATCCATAATCAAACCGTTTTAGGGTTGTCCTAATTTGCATAAGTTTAAAAGAAAAGGCTGATTTTCAAAACCGTACATAACTCGATATGAAAAATGATTGTTCATGTCATAATTAAAGAAAAATGCTAACTATGAACATTGCAGATAAGTATTCAATTTAGAGATAAATGGAATAATTATTACTACTATAATAATTATATATATATATATATATATATATATATATATATATATATATATATATAGGATTGTATTCAATGTCGAACTAATTTTAATGACCGAACTAGAGACCAAATCTTGTCCACCTATTTTTATAATCTTGTGATCATAATTAATTCAATCAAATATTATTAAATATTGCCTAATTATATTATAATATTTCAAAATATATAGCTGGGGGATTCTTTTGTAATTTTAACTTGAGCGGTTATCACCTTTTCCATAATTCAAGCCATGTGAATATGGCAAAGATTATACTGTTATTCCATTCCATCGCGATTAGTCTGCAATTCCATTCCATCAATTAAATCTCCAATTCCATTCCATTGTGATATTCAACAAGCTCTCCTTCAAATTGCAATCTCTGTCTCAATGAAAAAATAGAACAATCCTTCTCCCGCATCTTAATTTTGCCAGATGCAGTAAACGTCTGATCGAACAATCCTTCGCTCACTGCCTCGCTCTCTCTCGTGCCTCTGCCTTCGCCGGCGAGTGGCGGCAGGCCACCGGTCATCCCCCCTCTCTCTCTCGCTCAAAATGAACCAATGTAGTGTGCCACCACTGCCGCTGCTTCACTGTCGTCGTTTCAATCACTTCATCTTATAATAACTGTATTTCATCTTATAATGAAATAACTTCACCCTAGAAATGAAAAACTTTCGATTAAAACCTCTCTCATCCATCTTCTACATCTCGCTCACTGCATCTCTCTCCAATGCCTATCTATGCCTTCGCCGACGAGTGGCGGCTTCATTCCCCCTCTCACTCACGTGTGGCCTCTCTCTCTCAAGCACCTAGTGAAATAGATGTCCATCCTCCCGACGTTGTCAAAACCAAGGGTTCAGGAAGACGGCCTCTTACAAGCCTTGAGCAAGCTATGAAGATGAAGACAAAGCCTGGTCGTAAATGTGCCGAATGCGGCGAGGTTGGTAATCATGATGCAAGAAATTGCAAAAAGATTAAGGAGATGCAGAAGAAAAAGTAATACAAGATATCTTTCGTCACGATGTCTTGATGTATTGTCTCAGTTTTTTAACTTCTTTATATTTTTCTTAGATGAATATATTTTCTGTTTCGATGAATATAGTTTCATAATAAATGAAGTAGTTAGGCTATTCAAATTACGTTTTGGATGGATGAACTAATCTGATGGTTTTGATGAATAAATATCTACATAGAATGAATAATTTTTAATATAGAGTGATCTCTTTATATTATCATTCATATTTTATCGAATTCATAAAATGTTTTTTCATACTATAGTACATTTACTTCATAGTAAAACCATGTTTCCGCAGCCCTCAGTATAAAAATTCCATAATATATTCTTTAATCTAATAAAAATCTCTAACAAGTGTACTACACAATATACCAGTTTTGGTTACTTTAAGCTAATAAAAAAGGAAGATTTAAACTATTCGGTTTACAGTTTACGTGGGAAAAATTGTTCCGATTTCAAATATCAAAACATCACTTCTTCTTAAGGTAACATGCTATCATTTTTTCAACATCAATGTCCTTGTTTTTGCTTTCCTCTACGTAGTAACTCGTTGTGATGCGCTTGTTGTTGAGGCATTCATGACTGATTATTGCATTCATCAAGGTTGAACAGTATTTGGACCACAATTAAAATTCCTGAATTGTGGATAGCTCGCCAAAACGGTTTTCCAATTGAATACAGTTGTACTAGAATCAGAAAACACAAAATCAGAAAACAAACCGAGAATTTGAAAACACAAATGAAGGATGAACTACATTACCATATGCACTGAACTTTAAAGCGAGGATCAGAAAACATGAAGGATGAACTAAATTACCATATGCGCTGAACCTATTTGAGGAAATACGAGAATTTGAAAACACTTCATATATCACATACATAAATCATTCACAAACCACCTACTAACACCAATCAGAAGTAAAAACTCATCTAAAACTGAACACACTTCATATATCGCACACATAAATCATTCACAAACCACCAACTGACACCAATCAGAAGTAAATACTTCATCATATGCAGAAAAGATTTCATTTTATAATTAAATAAAATCAGCTAAATTATTTACATTTTCTTCCAATAAATACTTCTGCTTATGTTCAAAATACTTCATCGAACAATTTCATAACTTCAGTTACATCGGAACACTTTACTGAACTAAAATCAAACGACAAAGTTTGGACCAAAATTAAAATTCCCGAATTGTTGATAGCCCACCAGAACGGTTTTCCAATTTAATACAGTTGTACTAGAATCATCAGAAAACACAAAATCAGAAAACAAACCGAGAATTTGAAAACACAAAATCTGGAAATATGAAGGCTGAACTAAATTACCATATGCACTGAAATTACCATAATGCATTACATATTTACGGAAAAAAAACTAAATTACCATATGCGCTGAACTTATTTGAAAAATACGAGAATTTGAAAACACAAAATCTAAACAAAATAAACAAATGCTTTGAACTTACTGACTCCAGATGAAGTTTTGGAGCGCAACATCCGCTCACCTAAAACCAAAATTTTCGAGTTAAGGTTGTAGGGTTTTCGTAGATTGAGAAAAATGCTTAAGCAAAAAAAATATCGTTCAGTTTTGTAGATCTTGTCTCCACCATTGTTGAAATTCCACAGATAATCTATGATGGAGAATGGCGACGGAAGGAATTAATCAGTGAATAAGTGAAGAGAATGGGAGTATGACACACCGCGTTGGGGGAGAAGAGTGTGGGAGGAAGATGAAACGTTGAGTGGGAGACTGAAAGGGTGACTTTTGATTTACCCTAACACAATCTCCCTTGAATTACGCTACATTCAATTTTACCCAATTACAATAATTTACAGAATGACTAAGATGCCATTTGGATGAACAATTTAATTCATAGGATGAAATACGAATTTAAGAGTTAAGAGCTCTAATTTCAACCACTAATTTAAAATCCATTGGCTAATCTTTAGTTTCTAGTTCTACACTAAGAAGGTGTTGTGGGAATAAGGGGACCATATATATATATATATATGGGAGCGTTATTCTCCTATTCATCCCTTAGATCCTCTATTCTTCTTAATATGGGCTGTTAGATCTCATTCATCAACGGTCCAGATGATCTGCATTATTACACTATAATGGTACATTATTAGTCGGTGTGCATTATTCAACTGAAAATCTGCATTATTACACAATAATGGTGCATTATTAGTCGGTGTGCATTATTCAATTGAAAATCTGCATTATTAAATGACACGTGGCACCAATCTAACCGTCGGATGACAAAATCATGGGGCTGAAATTAAAAAGAACAAAGAACAAAAGATACAAAAAGGAAATAAATACATCTATATATATATATGGTCTTTTTTCCTAATAGGACATGAATTAAGATAGTATGTCTCTTTTGAAACTTTATACTTCCTCCGTCCTTGAAAGTTTGTCTCATTTTTCTATTTCCGTTCGTCCCACAAATTTTATCCCATTTCACTTTTTATCATTTTTGGTAGTGGACCCCTATCCCACTAACACATTTCTATTCACATTTTATTATAAAACTAATATATAAAGGTAGGACCCACATTCCACTAACCTTTTCAACTAACTTTTCATTACATTTTTTAAAACCCGTGTCGGGTTAAAGTGAGACAATATTTGGGGACCGATGGAGTAATAAAAAGTAACGAGTCAACATGTACCATGATAGATAATAATGATTCTTGTCGACTTTTGTTGCATTTTGATTCCATGACCTAATTTTACTGTACATGCATTATGCATTTGCTTTTGTTGAATTGATTTCGCAGTACAAATTGATTGTACTGATTTCTCATCATTCTTTTTTTGACTTATTTTCCACTATTACTCTACTAAGGCCATCTATAATAAGAATAATCCAGCAATAGCCCAGCCATAGCCTAGCCACATTATCAACACTAAAAATCCTCCTGCCACATCATCAAAACATGCAAATAGCCCAGCCATAGCCTAGCCACATCACTCAAAATTATATAAAACAAATAATTAACAATCACACAAAATATGGAATTAAATTTACCACACAGATACGGGAAAATTCAATAATAATATTAAAATTTAAAAAGTACATTAATTAAAAAAATACACTTCATTAAAATTAAAATAACATTACAACATCTTCATTAATGAGTTTGTCCCACATCGAAAGTGGAATATAAAACATTCAAGGATGTCTTTATAAAAGGGAAACAACCAAGAATGAGTTTGTCCCACATTGAAAGTGGAACATAAAACATTCAAGGATGTTTCTATAAAAGAGAAACAACCAAGAATGAGTTTGTCTCACATCGAAAGTGGAACATAAAACATTCGCGGATGTCTCTATAAAAGAGAAACAACCAAGAATGAGTTTGTCCCACATCGAAAGTGGAACATAAAACATTCACGGATGTCTCTATAAAAGAGAAACAACCAAGAATGAGTTTCATAAAAAAATATTAAATAAAAAAAATAAAAAAATCCGATGGGCGATCCGGAGCGCTGCAATAAGTGGATCGCCCAGCGCCACGGAACCGCCGAGCGCTAGGCGGTTTTTAAATCCGGAAATGGCTGGGCGGTTGCAATAGACCGCCTAGCGCACCGCCTAGTGCCGGCGCTCGGCTAGGCGGTGCGCTAGGCGCTATTGTGGATGCTCTAAGTATAGAGATTTAATTCACATAAACAAGCTTTTTCATAAGAAATTGATTTTCCTATCAGCAACTGAACTTCACAGAAATTTCAAACGGCCCCTCCAATAAAAGGAAAACTCAAAAGTGCCATATAATCGTACAAAATTACAAAAGGTTCCCTTTTGAATTACTTAATCACATGGGGAAATGGAAATTTAGGGGACAACATGTGGTGGGGGGAAATTAGGGCCTTATCTAATCTATAATTATCATAAATTTTTTGAATGTTGTATATGCTGACAAAGATAAGTGTCCAAATCCTATGTTAAATAGTTAATTAGCCATATTTACCGCATTCGGATTCCTTGTTTAAAATAATCAATGAAGCACGTATATATTGATGAGGGTAAATTGCTTGATATAGTAATAGTTTATTTTTTGGTACTATCTTTATTAATGATACTATCACGTAAGCATGCAGAAGAATATCATAAATCCACATGTGCTCACATCATCGTCTGTCAATAAAATATATATGTATGCCTAAAAATGCAAGTATATAAAATATAGCAAAGTTCTTCGATCCAAATTAATCTACTATAATTCCCAGCAACAATCTCCTAATTTTTTTTGTCCTTTTTGTATCGACGATAACCATGTGACAATTTCTATAATCTTTTATGAATATTTATACGATTCTAACAACTCACTATCAAGAATTTACAATTAACATAATTTCTATTTTTGATGATTTTGTTGTATACTGATAAATTCCAATATCTTGAAGTAAATTATAACTTTTATTTAAATGTCATGTTGTCAGAAATCAATAAAGGTTTGTCAAATTTTGGTCCATCCTGCAAATTTAACAATAAGTCGAAAAACCATGAAGTTTGATTTTGTTTCTAATATCTCATGTCAAAATTTCGGGTGAAGCTATGGAGCATCTAATATAGAAGTCAAGAAATCATATATAGGTGTCACCACGATTGAATTAAATAAGCTACCGTATTTTTTTGTCATAGAATAATTGAGAATAAAAATCCTAATTTCGTTATGTTTTCGGCAATCTGCCCCTTAATTAAGTCTAGTTTCACCATGGTATTTTTTTTTATTCGAGGCAATTTGTTGAGAATTTATTGGTTGGCTCTTTGTTAAATCAAATGCGTGAAACAATGTATTTACGTGTTGATTGGCCACATAGTTTTTTCAGGAAGATAATAAGTTTTTTAGTAAGATAATTAGTTGAGGCGTCGCTATTTATTCGAATAAGTAAACGCCATTAACAAGAAATTAGGTTTATACATTGTTTGGATGATCCTGGCAACATCAATGGAAATGAAATGAGGATAGAGATGAGATGATTAGTCACTTACCATAACATTGATTAGGTTTTGAACCTTAGTGGAAGTCCATGTAGAAAATTAGGTACATTAAAATGGAAATTATATGCATATGAGGGGACATAATTTATTATAAAGAGTTTAAAATTCAGTTGTAAACACTCTAATAAGACCATAGCTAAATATGCCATCAGATATGATTTTAAATTCAAATCTGAGTTGAAAACAAGAAAACGCAACAAGCCACTTGAACAGATGTCAAGCTAATGTATTCTCTAATTTTTAATATTTCGTATAAATCGTTACGTGAAAGCTCTATCAATATAAAAAAAGTAATAGAATTTTTTTTTCAAAAATTTAACTCAAAATCTAGAATATACTGCTCCTATAGAAAAAATTATATGTTTACTCATGCTATCCAAATATTATGTATTACATAAGTCCATTTTTAGCTTAAAATTTAGAAGATATCGCTCCTATAGAAAAAATTATAATGTGTTTACTCATGCTATCTTGCAATATATCTTGGCTCGTTCAAATATTTATTTCCTAATATGGATTACATAAGTTTATTTTCTTTCATTTTTCATAATATTGTCAAATTTTGATTTTTTTTAATAAATTATTGTGCAAAAGCTTATCAATTTTTTTTTTCAAAATTAGGAAAAATGCATTATAGGCTCATGCTAGCTTGTGACGGTTATTGGCTCGTTCGAACATTGATTTTCTGCTTATGTTTGACTTCACATACAATTATTTCAACAATTAAGCATAATTCTCATTCATATATTCTCAAAGAATATGTTGCAAACTTGCAATAAATTGTTCGGATTAGGAAAGACTGCTTTCTTCTGGTAAACAGTGAGCATAAATTTTAAATATGCACGAAAAAGTTAATTATGCGGGAATCAGAATGAGATAAGTTAATTCAAAATTGTTAGATAATTAATTAAACGGTAGAAAAGAAAGAGGGATTAGGTCAGATTCGACTATAGTCATTAAATTTAGAAAATTTTTATATATGTGGGTGAGTGGGATTCGTTAATGATTAATAAAGCTGCTGCCTTTAACATAAGGTTGCTGTAACCTAAATATTCTACCATTTTTATATATGTGGCCAATGTGGAAAGCCTAGTCATGTAAATGCTTTATGACGTATATATTTTAGGTTTGATTAAAAGTGTCGAATTTAAACATTTCTTTCTCAACATTGATTGGAAATAGAATCTTCGAGGTGATGCAACACCTTACTATGATGCGTACATGTAATCATGATTTTTTTAAAAATATTACTCGAATTTTGACGAGCTAGATTGATTGTCATTATACGACAAACACAAAAGTTAATTGCTTAAAATCATCAAATATTTTTTATGCTTAAAAGGCAAATATGGTTTGTAAGGCCAAAATATAGTAGTTCGTAATCAGACAAAAATAAAGCTGACAGAGCATAATATATGTAGATTAGTAGATCGAATCTTAAGTAAATTTAGTATACTTAATTATGGAGCAGTCATATCAATTTGAATTTGCAAAGATATATTGATATTGTAAACCAAGGTATAATTAACATTGCAAATTTAGTACTTTTGTGGAAGTCTTAAAGGTGATCATATATATTTGTTCTGCCCATATTTAAAATAGTACTATTAAATAGTACTCCTGCTATATTATAAACCAAGACTTTGAGTAATAGTAATTTTAATTTATGTAATTACCCCATATTTAAATATTTCATGTAATTGGGTGAAGCCAGTGTGGGAATTAATGCCTGCTTTTTTAACAGTTGAAATTCGCATACAACTTAAAATAACACACCAAATTCAAAACTTTAGTGACAAAATGAATTATTAATGTTCTGAATCAGTCATTTCTCAGTAATATAACTACTATCAATAAGATTATCGACTTATCAAGTTAGCCTCAATGAATACAAATCATATAATCATGCAAAAACCAACCCATATACTTAGATTAGAGCCCAGAGAACTTCTCGAATTCTATACATGATAATTATTATCTTTCTCACAACTTGGAAATAATAAACTAGAAGTCAAAAGTCCATGTGTATATAATGTACGTACCTAACAAGATGTTAATCAAACTTATGTTATAGGCCCCTTTAGTATATACTACATGCAAAGTCAATACATAATATATAGTCTTAACCTAAGACGTGCTCACATGCAGCAATAATTAGACTGCACTTCAATTTTGACCCATAAATATTTATGTTCATTTTGGGTATTCCAATTTTCAATAGGCATGTTACTTTTAATTTAATGACCTAATTTATGTATCATTTTGATATGATTTATGGAGTATTTTGAAATGATATACTCTCCCATGTCATGAACTAGGCGAGAATCAAAATTATTTTTAGAAAATAAATCAATGCATCCTTATTTAATCCTTAATTTTTATTTTCCTCAACTAAATTATTTTATCAAAATTATCATGACTAAATGTGTCACTACATAATTATTTTATGAGATATCTGAGATATTTAATCCAGACAATTGATTTATTAATCCAACGTATCAGATTTGGCATTTGTTTATGCATTATAGAGATAACATGCCTAGCTATAACACAACCCTATATATTCAGGCATAAAAATTATTCATTTAATCAATTCCTTTTTCTTTATGATTTCCTTGTTGCTTATTTCGTACAATTATATCTTGATATATAATTTAATCTAGCAATCGACCACTAGTAGTGCTTATCAATCTATGCAACTCAATACAATTTTAGTACTCCATCTATCCATTTCATGTTAGTGGAAAAAAAAGGGAGTAACTAGATTCCTACACTTTTATAATGGGCTTGGCTACTTATGGATTCATACCAAATGGGCTGAAAATTTTCGAGCTCGAATATTTTATGTTTTCTTAAAAGAACTAAGATTTCAAAGTTAGCTCGTCAGGCCCAAAAACAGTATTTTCTTTTAAATTGTTAAATATATAAAAATTTGATAAAGTAAGGCTGTAAATTTATAGTCCCAATTTTTTTTTTAATCTGAATGACTTAAAACCAAATAGTCTACAGTTTGACAGGATTAACCTGAAAATAATCCCAAGTCCCATAGCGTTTATTCCAAAATAAGTGAATTCTCGTTATTTAGTTTTCGAAATTCATCATTTTGTAATTAAACTTGTGAAAGTTAGTAGAGTTTTTTTTTTCTTTCAAATTTATAAAATTATATTTTGATTCATTATCCAACAATATGGTAGAGTTGGCCCGAATTAGGTAGCCAAGTTTTGCATATCAAATACTAATAATCAATATATTGGTTAATCAGGCCAAACAAAATGAAACGATTTTTCTTGTGGAACATTTCCATTTTTTCGGTAGGGATTGATTTGCCAAAACATTTGTCTAAAACAATGTTCTTTTCTTCTCAATCACATGAATTTCTACCACTAAAGCTCATCCTTTCATACTCCACGATCGAAACCATACAACATGATAATCTTTTCGTCTCAATCTCATTTATTCTTCCATCAAATTTTGATCTTGTTTTTTTACACTCTAATGATTTACAAACCACACGCCATCAACTTTTCGTCTCAAAATATCTCATGATTTGGTCCTCCATCAAAATTTGGTCTTTTATTAATGCTAGTAGTAGTTTATACTTCATATGATTAGCACACCATCACGCTAAGTATACCCAATTATTGCACCATATTACTATATTAGTATAATTAATAACAACATTAAAAAAATAAAATAATAATAATAAGAATCTCAAAGTCCATAAAGAGAGTAAAGACATTATACAAGTGATGAGGCATCTTCACATCGCATAGGTGTTGATGATGAAACTCTCATGATCCAAACTCCATACATGTGCAACAACAGCTCATACTTCATTTCTTTTTCAAAATATTTATATTTATTACAAATTCCCTTTTTGATATACAATGGGTAAGCATATCACGAGCCCCCTACTTCTCAATTTCTCCTCTTTTTTACAGGTTTTTTTTACCTGCATTTACTACTAGTGTGTTATCTCTTTCTTGCTCTACATAGCTAGAGTGGTCCACTTCAAAAAGAAGCCCTAATTTTGTGATTCATCGTCTTCATGTGAAAACAACATACGTTGCATTGCTTCATATATAGTCTTTTCACCTGCAAAACACTTCCTTTTCTTTATTTATATAAATTTTGTGCAAAAGAGTATATTTTATGCATGTTGAGTTTTGCAATCTAATTAACAACTTTGTATTGATTGATGAGAGATTGTGGTATATGTTTGGTAATGTAATCAGTGAACATTTTTTTTCTCGATAAATTCAAAGGCTCAAAACGTATGTTATTGAGCAGATATGTACTAGTACAAGTTTAAAACAGAATAAAAGAATTCCAAAACAAATCCAATCAAACAACATAGCCAAATGAATAAAGCAAAACAAATCCAAAAATAATCATGGAGTTTAGAAAAAATATTCAGTTCTATTATAGCTGCTGACATAAGGCTTTTTTTAATAAATATATGGAGGATAAATTAATAATTTATTAATAGTTTAAAATCTAAAAAATTCGAATTTTATTTTGCACAATTAAGATTAAAAAAAATAATCCAACAAGCGTGTGTAATTTTCAATTAAATTACACCCTAACAATGTTTTTAAGTTGGGGAAAATATTGTGTAAAGAGCTTCCACGTACTATACCATTGGTGAAAGACAAAAGTTGAAACTTGAATGAGAATAAATGGTATATTCCCAGTCTTGATCAATATTTTTTCAAGGACATTCAAATCTTAATCGTATTCCCCTCTAACAAAATGCAGCTACCCCACAAATAGGATTTTGATTCGGCCAAATCTAGACCCAATTACAACTCTTATTTTTATCACACTACCAAGAAACTTGCAAATACTATTAAAAGATTATTACTATTATAGTAAAAACTATTTTCTTCATACTCCCTTGTTTGCTATTAGGAGTCCCATTTAAGTTCATACAAATTTTAAGAAATGTAAAGTAAGTAGGTGAAAAATAGTGAAATGTGAGATCGATTTTTATATACTGTATTAGTTTAATAATAAAATATGAGCGGAATGAGTTAGCGTAATATAATATAGGGTCTACCTATCATTTATAGTGCTAAATGTGAACCGAAATTTTTAATGGGAGACAGATTAAAATGGTAAACCGAGCCTCTTGCGGATAGCGGATAGAGGGAGTAATAATTATGCGTCCTGATTCATTATATATAATAGTATTACACTTTATTAGACAGGAATATGCACCAAGCAGAACTAAACTCAAAACATCTGCCTGTTGATTCTGTAACTATGATACTATAAAAAGAAAAATAATTAAGCCGACACCAATTTCGAATAAATAGAGAATATTAAAAAAATGGAAATAAGAAATATTGGAAATGAAAGCGTTGTAATTAGTGGGACCTACGGATTTAGGGGCGCATATTAAATCCATTGACGCGTTTTAAACAGATTTTAGGATGATTTCCAGTAAGGGAAAAATCCATGGCAATCCCACATCCAAAAATTTCTCTTTTAAAATATAAAATTCCACTTTAAAATATAAAATTTCAATTCAAAACATAAACTGAAAGTGGAGCATTCCTCCACTCCACCCTTAATTTGCTCTCCGCGTGGACCCCACAAATCAGCACTCTCCCATTACTTCTCCACATGCACTGCCACCACATCCTCCTAGTCTCCCATAATTCTAAACCCGCCCTCCACGTCAATAAATACTAAGCCCACACCATTATTTCTTCATGTTACTATTTTAATGTATGTGAAATTACACTCTTTAAAATTTATATTATTGCTATATTAACAATTCTAATATGTCATGTATAATTTTGGTCTTTTCAATAATTAAATCTAAATCGTTTAATCGTCTTTGGAGTAACATTGTTGGTTTGAATTTTTACAACTCTGTCAAATTTAGCTATGCCAAACAGATTTAAGGTCATTTTTTAGAGCATCCGCAACGCGGCGCGGAACCATCCCGCGTTTCGTTCCGGAGGAATGGAACGCCAGCGCGACGCGTTGCGGCACACCGTCCCGCCCCCGAACCGTTCCCATCTCGTTCCGTAACCCGTCCCTGCGAGACGCGGGACGGGCTATCACGCCACGCGCCATGGCGACGTGGCGCGCCCCTATGTCGTGCGTGACGCCCACTCGCCGGCCCGCGAGTGGGCATCGTCACGTGCTGATGCAATAAATCTTTTTTTAAAAAAATCTAATTTTAAAAAAATTTGTAAACTATTACCGTTTTTTTACTCTATAAATACTCATAATTCATCCTCATTTCACACACAACTACACATCTATTCCTCCTAAATCAACTTCATTTCCTCTCCAATTTTCATCTAACATCTCATCACAAAATGTCCGGCGACGGCAACTCCGGCGGTGGTTGCTCCGGCGGGTGGGATCTCAACACGTTTAACGATTGGGAGACCATGTGTTAAGGGTGTTTCCCTTAACAAGCACCGGCGGCGAGTTTCGCTCGGCGGTGGAGATAAATTTCTGGTGGCCAACAGGCTCGGCGGACGATGGCGGAGTTTCTGTGCGCGGGAGTCGCTCCCGTCGGGCAGATAACTCGGCGATTGATAGAATACTCCGACGTCCAATTAGGATCGGCGGAGGGAATCCAAAATTAGGATTGGAAAACACACGTTATCTTTGGGAGAGAAAATATTTCATTAATTGATTGAATGAATAAAAAAGATAACAGTCTATCCTATTTATAATGCTACTGACTTAATGAACAAGAAAACAAAGATATAGAAAAAGATATGCTAAATCCCTATAATATCTAAACTAAATAATAATAGAATAATAGAGGTTCGTATCAACTCCCCCACGGTTAAAATCCACCTTGTCCTCAAGGTGGGAACCACGAAGCAAAAAGGAGAGTTGAAAGAGAAGCTTCGGCAAGGCAACTCCTCCTGGATCAAACACACACCGAACAAATGAACGTCTCTCTTCTTCACTTCCATAAAAAATCAACAAAGGAAACCCAACTTTGTCGAAAAAATTCCTTGCCAAATCGAAAAGCTTGTCCACGCCTCCTAGAATGCCCAAGCATGGCATGTCATTACTCGGTGGGATCAACCTTGCATCTTTGTTGAGAGATGTTGATCGATGATTCATACTTGGAACATCACCGACATTCAAATCCGCATAGACACAAGCAATTACGGGCAAATCGGTGTAAGCACCATCTCCTTTCTTGCCCCCACAATTTCCAACAACATTTTTGGATGACACTTGACCAACATTGAGCGAGGCGATTATCTTCTCCACTTCACCAATAGAACCATCCTCATCTTTATCTTCTAGCAATGTCTCCTCCTTTTCACCAATCTTCTCATCATATACCCCAATAAGCACTTGCGGTGGCTCATTGTCGTTCTTGATAATCCATTTGTTCTTGACGAACTCTCCAAGGGACTCGTTGTTTGGAACATCAAGAGGAGCGCCATCATTGTGAACATCGGTAATGTCATTGGGAACATCATCACCGAATACTATCGTGGGAGTATTATCAGTTTTCTCTTCGGCTAAATTCTCATCTTGAATGTTCTCCTCAAACTCCTCCCCATCATCCGCATAACAGAGAATGCGTTGTTTACACACATGTCCCATCACCCATTTCTCGGGACAGTGCCAGCAGAGACCCAACCTGGACCGTTCTGACTTCTCCGTCTGGGAGACCCGTATTAGCGGCAGGCGTGGCTGCTCCGGAGTTTGACTGGTCACACGTGCGGGCTGACTATACAGGTTCCGCGTTGGCTTTTCGGTGGAGTAGCGGGGCTGGTGGGAGGCGGGCTGGACTCGCGCTCTCACCTCCTCCCGAGGGCGAGGTTGGTCCCAGCACGTCTCCGAGCGTCGAGGCCGGTCAACGGTCGGGTAGCCGCGGTCCTGCTGTTGCGCCGGTGGGTCCCAGCACGTTGGGCGGTGCCGCTGCGTTGCGGTTGTCGGGTAGCTATCAAACCCTAATTGGGCCTGATGCTCTCCGCGATCAGATAGGTGGCCACCCCTCTCGACGTAGCCCCCGCGGTGTCGGGGCCAAGCGTCTTGCGCGCGATCGCGGTACCCGATGGGCGGGTATCTCGGCCGTGGGCGACGATCAGGTGGATCCACGTGGTGTGAGACGTAAGGTGGTTCTGGATCAGGCCACGACGGCGGATGGAGTACTTCCACCCGGCTGCTTGAAGGGTCCCAACAGGTTACACGGCGAGGTTGGACCGGCTGGTAGGGACGGAATGACTGTGTGGCCTGAGGGAAGTCGTATTGACGACGGCGATAACTGGCGTAGTCGTATGACATGTCGACGGACTGAAGCGTGGCTGTGGTGGATGATGATCGTCTGACTTCGACGCGGCACACGGAAATCCTTCCCGTCGGGCGTTGCAGAAGTAGTGTTGTCCGGCGGCTAGGGCTCGGCGGACAGGCGGGACTCGACAACCAAAGCAGTTGCTGTGCGCGGAATGTTTTCCGTCGGGCAGCGGTGTAGCTTCGGTTCGAGATGGTGGGAGGGTGAGATCACGATGAAAGCACCAATTGTTAAGGGTGTTTCCCTTAACAAGCACCGGCGGCGAGTTTCGCTCGGCGGTGGAGATAAATTTCTGGTGGCCAACAGGCTCGGCGGACGATGGCGGAGTTTCTGTGCGCGGGAGTCGCTCCCGTCGGGCAGATAACTCGGCGATTGATAGAATACTCCGGCGTCCAATTAGGATCGGCGGAGGGAATCCAAAATTAGGATTGGAAAACACACGTTATCTTTGGGAGAGAAAATATTTCATTAATTGATTGAATGAATAAAAAAGATAACAGTCTATCCTATTTATAATGCTACTGACTTAATGAACAAGAAAACAAAGATATAGAAAAAGATATGCTAAATCCCTATAATATCTAAACTAAATAATAATAGAATAATAGAGGTTCGTATCACCATGTACAACACACTGGGTGGTTCCGGTTCGTCGACGCCGGGTGGGTACCAACCACCCACTTTTGACGTGGATGCATACGCTCGTCCCTCCGCCCTGCGGTATTCGTAGGGATTATCCCAGATTCAGGAGGATTTCCCCGTTGAACCCACTCTGGGAGTAGGCCAAGGCGGGGGGGGGAGGCCGAGGCGGGCGAAGCTCCAGGGCGGTGTCGAAGGCGGGCGAGGAGGAGGAGGATCTAGGTCGGCATCCATACAGCAACAACGAAATGATGGCGGTGTACAACGCCTGGATCACTGTCTCGTACGATCCCGTCGTCGGGAATCAACAACCCAACAAGTGCTTCTGGGAAAGGTCACTGAGATCTACCACCAGATTAAGTCGAAAGGGTCCCGGAAGCGCACATATAAGATGCTCCGCTCTCACTTTGGCCGAGTCGACAAACAGGTCAAAAAATTCTGCGGCATCTACTCGACCGAAGCGGCATACTACCTAAGCGTAGCTTTGGGAGCCGACATTCTGAGGGCGGCTTTGCGCGTCTATAACCAGGACACCGGTAAACAATTCAAATATGTTGATATTTGGCAGGTCGTCAAGGACGAGGAAAGGTGGGCCGGCGGTGACCGCTCCAGCTCGGGCTCAACCTTAAAGCGCACAAAGCACATGGCGAGTGGCCAATACTCGTCTGATGACACCGGTGAGGGCAGCGGCGGACAAGAGGGTGCACCGCAGGAGTTTGCGGGCACGGCCTGCGATGCTGCGGTATCCAGACGTGGGGGCCGTCGGCCGCAAGGGACCAAGGTGGCGAAGGCGGCTAGAGCGAGGAAGGGCCGAGGCGAATCAAGCCAGGCTGGCTAGGGATCGGGCTCGGGGGGAGGCTCGAACACCCTTATGGCGGTGTACCTGATCGCCACATTGGCGGACATTGCCCGCTTCTCGCCCTCCTAATACCAAACCTGGTGGAACGGAATTGTGCATATGACAGCACAACTTGGCCTTCCGCCTCCCCCTGCACCTCGACCGCCTTCGGAGGATGATTCGCCGGTGGAGTAGTTTTTTTATTTTCTTTAAATTTGTATTTTAAATTATGCAACATTTAATTTTTTTAGGATTTTAATTGTGTGTTTTTTATTTTTTAAAATTGTAAGTTGTAATTTTTTTTATGTTGTGTGTTTTTTAATGAAGTGTGTTTGTTTTAATTGAATTGGGTTGGAAATAAAAATAAAAAATGAAATTGAATGAATAGTAATTTAAGGAACGGTTAAGAAACGGATAAGGAACGGAGGGTTGCAGGTTCCGTTCTTTAGTTAAGGAATGGAGTAAAAAAGTACAGTGGGGTTCGCAAATAGTAGTTTAAGGAACGGTTAAGAAACGATATAGCAACAGCGTTGTGGATGACCTTAGGGGACATTACGTCAACGAAGAGCGTTAGCCATGACGTAATATAACTTGCAGAAATAAAACTTCTCTCGAATCAACTTATATTTTTTTTAATTTTCGTTGCAATTTCTATTTCAATTTATTTTGTTCTTTTATAATCCATATAGTATCTCATGTACATGGGTAGGTTTTTCCCTCATATTTTGGTGTTTAGTTCTCGTCATGTTCTTGATTTCATTGTATTTCTTGTTAAGTTTACTAGTCACTTATCTGAGCCTAGAGGTATTTAATTAAGCTTTTTTTGGTAGAATTCTTGTTAATTTTTGTCATATTTTATCTTGTCTTGATTTTGTTTTGTTGCATTTGGTTTTAATATTGCCAATCAGTAGTACTCTCTTCGACCTTCGTCCCATAAAGAAATGAAACATTTAATTTTCAGCAAGTAATTTTATGTAATGTTATTTTGTGAATTAATGAAGAAAAAATAAAGTTAGAGAGATAAAAAGTAGAGATAATGTTGTAATAAATCAGTCTACTAAATCAAAAGTAACATCACTATTAATTTGGAAAAATGATATAGAAGCATATTTCTCGTAAGTGTAATACTCCCTCCGTCCCGCACTACTCGCACTTATTTCCTTTTTGGGCGTCCCAAGTTACTTGCACTCTTTCCATTTTTAGTAAAAAATTTCACCTATAGCCGTCATTTTTTACTTTCCTATACACCCATTCCTTAATCTCCGAGCCGAAAAGGAAATGAGCGAGTAGCCCGGGACGGAGGGAGTATATGGCAATCACGTCTAATTTATTGCTCCATACACTTTCATAGTTTCATACACTATCATGCTTATCATACACATAAAAAATTGTATGCACTGCAAAATCTTAACCTCGATGGCTCGACCCAACGAGCCCTTGGAATATCAACTGAAATACGAAAAATATTAAGATTACTTTAACATAAGAGCATCAGCAATGACAAACGTCCACGCGGAATTCCCACTGGTTTGCGGGAATTCCGTGGCGGACGTCCACCATTGTGCGTCCCAGGGTACGGATACGGAATTCCGCGAAGGAATTCGCAGTTCCGTGGGGAATTCCGTGCGGACGTCCGTCATTGCGTTGACGCCCGCGGAATTCCGCTTTTTTTCATTAAATGTTTTTTTTATTCCTATATATACATTCCGTTGAACTTCATTTCATTTGCACCACTTGTATTAACAAGTTTCTCTCTCTAAAAATACCTTTCCTTCGAATCAACAATGGAGCACCACGGCATCGATTCCCCCGCCTCAAGCGATACCTTTCTTTCGAATCAACAATGAAGTATGGTTTTTTTAAATAAAGTGGTTGCATTTTCTCCGTATTCGCGTAGAAATTTTAATTCCGTAAATTGTTTAGTTTCGAAAATTGTCTAATTTGTGAATTTGTGAATTTTTTTAATGTGAGAATTCCGTCGGGAATTCCATAGGGAATTCCGCTACTGTGCAGTGGGAATTTCGTATGACGTGGCAGGGCAGTGGGAAGTCCGTATGACGTGGCAGGAGGTGTTTTTGGGAATTTCGCGGGGAATTCCGCCTAGAATTCCATTCCACTGCTGATGCTCTAAGTGACGACTATATGTACACTACAAGCTTCTCAGTATAATGTATATTCATTATACAATTTTGACCTCAATTTCAAATCTTTGCAAACAAATAATACTACGATTTTATAATGTTATGGCAGTTGGGGATTCCCTATTATTCTGGCAATTGGGATTTTATAACTATTAGTATTATTATTTTGTCAAAATAGCAATTATCCAATTAATCTAGCTTAGATACAATTTCATGTCCATATTCAAATTGGATGGGCTTTTATGCAATTTGACAAACTCCAGTGGCAATAAAAGAATTAATGAGTTTTATAAGTAGTCCATACACCAGTTGAGAGTTGCCAAAGAACTAGCAAATTAGAATCCAAAAGCTTCTTAGTTGGTTCAGAATCTTCGTAAAGCTCTTCTCTCTCTCTCTAACAATGGAGCAGAGCCCCAACAATGGCACCAAAAAGGTCAAACTACTCTGCAGCTACGGCGGCCAGATCAAGTCCCGCCCCTCCGACCACCACCTCTCCTACCTCGGCGGCGACACCAAAATCGTCGCCGTCGACCGCTCCGTCAAATTCTCCCAACTCTCCGCCAAGCTCAAATCCCTCCTCTCCGACGCCGCCGACATTTCCGTCAAGTACCAGCTCCCCGGTGAGGACCTCGACGCCCTCGTCTCCTTAATCGACGACGACGACGTCGAGCACATGATGATAGAGTACGACCGCATGCACAGGATCTCCCCCAAACCCGCCCGCCTCCGCATATTCGTATTCAACATTTCCGCCCCGGTCAAACCCGCGTCTAACCCGGATTACTTATTCGGGTTCGACCAGGAGAACCAGCCCACCATCGCCCACACTCCGCTCGATCTCTTCCCGGTTCCCGCCCGGTTCAGCAACGGACCGGCGGTTCACCGGGTACCGGTTGCTGCGTATGGCTATTCGTATGGGAACCGGGAGCAGCCGGTTTATAATTTAATTCCGATGATGCCCCCGGTTTCGGTTGTGAATGGCGTGGAATTGAATGGGAATAGTAGGCGTCAGCGTCATGTCTGACTGGGGTCATTCGGTAAATATGTTGGGTTTCATTTTCTTTTTTCGGTGGGTTTATTTAATGTTTTAAAATGTTCTAGTACTGATTAATTATGTCGAGAAAAAGAAAAAGGGGGTTCTGTTTAGAGATGTATTGAGTATTTATTTGTTTGTTAATGGTAGTACATTTGTTTGTTTATATAGTATTTTGGTGAATGTACAGTAAATTGTTGGTGGTTTGTGAATAGATTACCGAGGTTTGATTGCAAATATTGGCAGAGACCCACACCACACCACACCACATGCCATTATGGTTTGGATTAAGAGAATCGTGTTGATGGCCCACACCATTCCTTCTTTAGCCCATTTTGCTTTTTAACATTTTTAGATGTGTACACAAATGATTGTATGATGAAATAAGTTCAAAATTATTCGGTGCATTACCTATAAATCTGCCTCTAATAATCTACTACTTCAACTAAACACCCCGACTCATATTTGTATTATGTTTCTGAGTAGAGAAAAGATAATAGTAGTAATACTTTAATTACTACATTGTGTTAAAGATATCAAGTCGAAAAACCGGGACTAGTAGAATTATTATGATATCAAGTCACCTCAGTTGAATATTTTTATTATTTTTCTATTAATTTTCTCATTCGAGGAAAAATTGTTGACGAAAAATGTGGCGTTGTTAATATAATAATTATAACGTGAAGAAGTTTTCCACTAAAATATCTAAGAGCATCCACAATGGTTTTCGCCCAGCCATAGCCTAGCCACAAACTCCTCCTGCCACATCATCAGCATTAAAAATCCTCCTGCCACATCATCAAAACAAGCAAATAGTCCAGCCATAGCCCAGCCACATCACTCAAAATTATATAAAACAAATAATGAACAATCACACAAAATACGGAATTAAATTTACGCCACAGATACGGGAAAATGCAACAATTTTATTTAAATTTTAAATAAATTACATTTTAAAAAATTACATAAATTTAAATAAAAACTAACGTCTTGCAATCCTCCGCGCCCACAACTCTTCAATTAAATCCTTTTGTCTCAATCACTAAATATCTCAATCACGCCCTCACAGAAATACTTCATACATTCCAGGGAAGTCGTCTCACCGATGTGGAGGTACTCGTCCCACATGTCTGCCGCGCCTCCGTAGGCCAACTGCCGGATTGCCGCAGTGCACTTTTGAATAGGTGTATGGCCGGGTCTGCCAGTCGCATCGTGCCTGAAGCGGAAATACATATATCGCTGCTCCAAGGCATTAACAATACGCATAAACAGGGCTCTGCTCATCCTAAAACGTCACCTGAAAAGGTTGGCGTTGAACCGCGGCTCCTCTGCGAAGTAGTCTTCGTATAGGCGCTGATGTGCAGCTACGTGATCACGATCAATCGCTTGTCGGTGATGGACAACTGGCCGAGGTCGAGGTACCGCCGGCTGCAAGGCGCTTTGCATCCATTGGTCTATCCCGCGGTTGGTATATGCCTCAAGCGCTTCGGCCATTCGACGTTCGTACTCCTCAGCGTCCCACCCACTACCTCCACTACTACCACCCGCGTTACTCATTTTTCGGTGTTGATCTTGTACAGAAATTAAGATAGAGAGAGTACTCGTTAATACAAGTGGTGCGAATGAAAATGAAGTGCAAATCGCGTATATATAGTGTTTCGAAAAAAAAAACCGCTGGGCTATGCGCTGGGCGATCCGGGCGCTGCAATGACGCCGAGCGGATCGCCCAGCGGTTTTTGACCGCCTAGCGCTAGGCGAAATTCATTTCCGAAAAACCGCTTGGCGGTTTTCGGCTTCTGCAATGGTTCGCCTAGCGACCGCCTAGCGCCGACGCTCGGCTAGGCGGTGCGCTAGGCGCCATTGTGGATGCTCTAACTAAAAGATTGTACGTATCTAAATTGTGCATTTACATAATTTGGGGAAACTAGTATTACTATCACTTTGAAGTTGCACAGGTGAACTAATTTGCCAATGAAATGAGACTGTATACTTTAGTTGGTAATTTGGTATATTGATGAACTGCCCACGATTGGTTATGCACTTGTTCATACTTATATTATTGAGTTCCCAAAATATTACTCCATCTGTTCTGCTGTATTTAATAAAAATTATGTTAAGTAAGTTAAGTAAAGGAAAAATATAATAGGAAATGCAAAAGGTTAAGCGATGATAGAGAATAAAGTAAGTGAATGTAAAATGAGTGAAAAGAAATGTGTTGATTTTAATAAAAAGAGAAATGACTCCACTATTATATAAGGTATTAAAATGACAAAATGACTTTACTACTGTGGAACAGAAGAGTACTGAATAAGTGACTTTATTGTTGAAATTTTTTTAAGAACTGGAACGTTAGATATTTAGCTATGGAGTATGGACTATGGTGATTGGTTGTTAGTGAGTAAGACTAGCTAATGACTTTTATGGACTATGGTGATTAGGGTGTTCTATCCACAAAGATGATGTCACCCATTTTCATGGTTGTTTTAAGTACTTTGACCCATTCAATGTGTAACGGAATTGATGGACAAATACACTCATTATAAATTAATAATAATGCATCCTCAAAGTCAAGGTGGTATCTAGCTAGTCTCTTGCAAAATTATTGTTCAAAATAATAGTGTCATGATTAATTTGAGAGTATATGGATAGAGTTGGATCTAATACATTGTATATATGTTTGGATTGAATTCCTATTAAGAGAGTACGTCGCTATTTCAACTGAATCAAACAATTTGATGGGTGAATATGCAAAAATTTATTATTCAATTTGTGACTTCCAAACCAACTTGGGATATCAAATGGAAGTTGATTGCTCCACCGGAGACTTGACTATGCGTCCAATGAATTCTATCGAATTTATTATCCAAGCTCAAATATTTATGCTTCAACAAGGGGTAGCTTCTGATTTCCATGTCGATTTGGATATGTTTTATTCTTCAATTATTCCACTCAAAAGTGAAAATACTATCCATACAAAACCCTACTACTAATTTTATGCATAAAATGACTCAATCTGACAAAATTAAGGCGATGGATTTTTCACCTGAATATATTTAGGAAATAATTTCGAATTGGTAATGATATCTCCTATAATCGTATACTCCCTCCATATCCTGAAAGTTTGTCACTCATTTCCATTTTTGTATGTCTCTAAAAATTTGTCACTTTTCACTTTTTCAATTTTAGTAGTAGACCCTATATTTCACTAATTAATTATCACTCACATTTTATTATAAATCTATTACATAAACTAGATCGGACAACTAAGAAAAAAACTTTATAATTTTATAATCTCATTTCAAACATTATAGGACTGATCACCTATATACAAATGATCTCCATTATAACAGGTTGAAATTTTGAGAAGCTCCTCAGCCCTATGAAATGAGTGCACCACCATATCCTGCTGAAGGTAGTTAAACATATGCGACTAATTATTATTTTGAATTTCTGCTTTTTGAATTTACTATTGCTACATGATGCAAAAAGATCCATATCAAGGGCCTCCACACTATCCTGCTGAAGGTAATTAATCGTATGCCGTTATACATTTTATTTGAATTTTTGCTTTCTGAATTTATTAATTTACATTTTGAAGTAAATTTAATGCTGGTTATTTTCTTGGTTTTCTTGATATAAAGGCCCATATCACGGGCCTCCGCCCTATGCTGCTAAAGGTAATTTTAATCATATGGCACTATTTCGCTATTTTTGTGCTTTCAAAATTTATTACTTTTAAGTTGTGAAGTAAATCTAATGCTTATTATTATTTTTTTATTTTTTCTTTACATAAGATCTACATCAAGGATTCAAGGGCCTCCGCTCTATCATGCTCAAGGTAATTAATCATATGCCAGAATAATTTATTATTTTACGTTTTGAAGTAAATTCGGTGTTAATTATTTTTTTAATTTCTTGATAAAAGGTCCTTATCAAGGCCCCCATCCTCCTATCCTGCTCAAGGTAATCAATCATACACAGTATTTATTTATTTGAATTTCTGTTTTTCTGAATTTACTACTTTACATTTTGAAGTATTTTTTTTTTGGTTTTATTGATATAAGTAGGGCTGGCAAATCGTGCGGATTGGGTCGTTATCGGGTCAACCTGATAATGACCCAACCCAATAAGGCATAACTTGAACCCGACCTGTTAAGGAAACAGTAAATCCGAACACGAACCCGACCTGCTACCTTCAAATCCGAACACGACCCGCATCCGACACGAATCCGTTATCGACACGATATAATATGGGTTGACACGACACTATAACAATCTGAACTTGATATTACACGATTAAACCTTAATTTTTAACCTAATTTACACAATTAAAATTCGTTTTATACTATTTAAACCTAATATATAAGAAAGTAAAAAATCAAAGTAATATATATTTTTTTAAATAATAATAAAAATAATAATATTATTTCTTAATGGGTTACCCGTATCCGACCCGCATCCAACCCGAATCCAACCCGAAATTATTGGGTTCTTAATGGGTCAACCTGATAAGGACACGGATCCAATAAGACTTGACCCCAACCCAATAATTTCGTGCGGATTCATATCAGATTATCGTGTCGTGTCGAAAATTGCCAGCCCTAGATATAAGGTCCATATCTAGGGACTCCAGTAATGGTACCTCCACCGCATTATCCTGCACCTCCGCTTCAAAGAGAAACCGGTTTTCTTCAAGGATGGTACTGTCTTTCTCTCTACTTATATAAGTATAGAGTTATCTCAAACACGAGTGCGTGTGGTCGAGGGGTTAATGCGATCGTATATGCCATAACACGATCTTTAAATTTTTGTTTATGTTCATTTAACCAAAAATTTATCTCATACACAATTACACATTTATGATATGACTTATTTTAAAATAATTTATCATTCGTTTGACAGTCTTGTTGCCCTGTGTTATTGTTACCTAATTGAAGTGTTGCGATCCTTCCTTCATGTTACCTAATTAAAGCTTTATTCCCATGTTTCGAGCTCATTTCAAATGAATTATGCATAAGATGTACTATTTTTTTTTACTTATTATTCATACGCATATTAAATTTTGGTATATATTAAAAATTAAAGAAATAGTACATATAAATTTTAAATGTTAATTTGAATTCAGGATATACTAATGAATTTAAAATAGTTATGCCTCAGGAAATTCGAGGGTAAAATAGAAAAGAAAATCTATAGTGATACTATTTTTAGTTCATGGACATAAAAGATGTAATTCTATTTTACAGGGATCTAATATGAGTGCACTCTATTATATGTCATAATTAAATTTAAAATGATATAAGAATAATCAAATATTCATATTTCACTAAAATTATAGTAGTACTACTAAAGATTAAACAATATTTTGAGCCCACCAAGTGGCAAGAAAGAAAGATGCTCTCTTCTACCACTAAATTATCGCTTATTTTTATGTGTTAATTTGATACCCATTTATAGAAATAAAAAAAAATTGGAAAAAAATGATGGGACATGAATTGCAACCGCGACACTTTGCAGCTACTCATCACACATCGCAATGCCGCATGCATGCACATCAACAATGCCTCAAACTTTTTAGCTTCCAAGAAATTTGTCAGCGATCACAATTATCAACAAAGTAAAAAAGGACTACTTAAGATGATTTGGAAGTAATGTTGGAATTGCAAATAATGAACAGATTTATTGAACAAGGACTTTACCAGTTTGTTCACAACACATGCATTCAATCAAGGGAGAGTGGCATCTCTCACAGAATCAAGATGACTACAAACACACACACACACAAACTGACTTATTATATATACATCAGTTTAGACATTCTGGTGGGCTCACATCTCAAGCGACAACGATCTCTTGATTTATGCCTCCATCGCTCACGTCTCCTAATTTGCTTCCACAGCCGCCGGCCCCACAACCTCCACTTTTCTCCATGTTCTTGGTCCCACCAGTACTAACACCGGAGTTACCCATCATGCTTCCACATCCACTGGCCACACAACCTCCGCTAACACCATCTTTAGCTATCATACTTCCACATCCACCACCACAGCCACCGCCACATCCACTACCACACCCACCGCTGACACCATCTTTAGCCATCATGCTTCCACATCCACCACCACACCCACCGCCACATCCACTACCACACCCACCGCTGACACCATCTTTAGCCATCATGCCCCCACATCCACCACCACAGCCACCCCCACATCCACTACCACAACCACCGCTAACACCATCTTTAGCCATCATGCTTCCACATCCACCACCACAGCCACCGCCACATCCACTACCACACCCACCGCTGACACCATCTTTAGCCATCATGCTTCCACATCCACCACCACAGCCACCGCCACATCCGCTACCACAGCCACCGCTAACACCATCTTTAACCATCATGCTTCCACACCCACCGCTACCACCACATCCACCACAACCACCTGTGTTAGCTGTCATGCTTCCACATCCACCAGACTCCACGGTCCTTACTCCATTTCCACATCCTCCACAACCACCGGCAAGAACACCTGTGTTTGCTGAAACTAATTCCTTATGCAAAGAAGTCTGGTTGGTTTCTTTCCCTACTGCAAGATTATGTGCTTCATTTGAGAGTTCTTCACTGTGCAACGCCATATTATAATGGCCTTCTTTCCTCAATGTGCTACCTAGTATAAATGTAACTACGAGGCCGGGCAAAACGAACCAGTCTTCTTTTACCTAAAATCCCAAAAATAGCAATAAAGTGATGAGTGATTAATATACTTAACTGAACATGACTGAGTTAACGCAATAATAGTACCTTGATAATGCCAGACTTCATGTCAAGTAATGCCACTGTGGTTCCATAAGGCTCTACAGTAGAGAATTTTACAGCTGTTATTAGGTGAGGTTCATGTTGATACTCAGCTTTATGTTTCGCACAACGCCTTGATTCATAGTCCAGCCTTCCGCCAGGAAAAAGTCTTACCTGTATGAACACACACGTTATGAACATAAAAAAATAATGCCTAAGAAGCTGGGTTTCGACCAAGAACTAAGTTCAAATAATAGTAATTTCTTCTATAATATGTCCACGTTGTACCAGATGTAGATTCAAGCCGTGTTAGTTTTAATGCTCTCATCCCATGGGAAGCAAAACATTCAGTAGTAGGAAATGTGATATTTTCCATCAATGGATAGACGTGGTTTCCCAGATCATATAAAAATGGCCAAATAGAAGAAAAATTCAATCTCAAGATAATACTGCTACCAATAAAAGATATGTTGTTCTGGAATAACCTGTAAACATAGATGGTTCATGCTCCATCACAGTTAAAAATAAAACTTAATGTGTTGTTCAAACCCTTTTCTTTTCTTTTATTCTACTACTATTAGAAATTATTCTCTGTATAAAAAATTACTATAAGACAAAAATGGAGGATACTTACGGTATGAGGACCGGTCATCTCAAAGAGGTGTCCGTCATCATTGTTTGTGTTTGGAAGCTTAAGGGACCATGGAGAATTCACCATAGACCACTTGGACTCTTCAAACTCGGCCAGAGTACATGCTTTGCCCGAATCCATGATTCCAACCACTACTTTAGATTCTTTCTTGCCTTTTGACTTCTGTTTATCTCTGAAATCAGGAGATCATACAACATATGTAGACTGTGATCTTCAAATCTAAGTATTGTACGTTTTTTATCCAAACAACATCTTATAACATTATTCATAAGATAATCTAAGCATATTGCATTAGTTACTACCACAACTTTCAAGCTAAATAATGACGACGAAGTTAAAGTGAGATGGCGAAACAAAATTAAGTAGAATTAATACAAAATGCATACAGACGCACCCAACCAAGCCCAAAAATACTGCAACTTATAATGAAGGAAACACAAATCTTAAATACCTCATATGCAGGTTGAGAACCATGTTTCCTTCCTCATCTACTATGCGTGCCCAATTTTTAGAGAATTGGGCCCTGACTGGCAATGGGAACAAGCAAGAACTTTTCGAAAATGGCCGAGACCGAACCATATGAAGTTTACGTGGTGCTGGGGTAGGTATGGTAACTGACATGGCCACTCGCAAGCCAATCGGCTTGGATTCTGTGATGTGTGAACTAGGAACCAAATCCAACCATTTTTCCACAGTAGGATTGGAGTCAGGTGACAGGAAGTCTTCCAGAGATATGAAAGTGGTGCCTATGTTCTTGTTTTTTTTTATGAGAGGTGAAACAGATGGTGAGGACATGAGCTCAAAGAGCAGGTTCCCAGTAGGCTCACACTGGAAGCATGCCACTTGTTTATCACCAGATTCAGAGAGAATTTTCAGGGTTCTCTTTGCATTGAAGATCATATCTGGCTGCGATTTACTGAAGGACACACAGAGATTTCCATTGTGTCCCTCTGGAAGGTTCCTTACACTTACAAACTCCAACATGACCTGAGGAATTGAATAAACATATCAATTTAATACTCTAACCATATCATTTTCCTATTTAATCATGCATAATGGAGAAAGCATGGTATAGACTGCTGAAGCTCCATTTGTTGTACACGATGAATAGACATCATATCCAGAATGCTTTCGTTCTAAAGAAAATGACTATTGTTATATTGTCTCTGAGAAACAGATTCTCAACAAAGCATTCAGACTCTGTGAACAGCATGATGCAAAACAGTATGAATAAAAGTCTTTCCACTTCTTTCGTTCTTTCTTTTCTTTTCATCTGCTTCCTTTTCTCTTTAAAAATGAGTTCTTGTGTGAGTCAAAATACGAAGAGATTTAGTTTGTGAAGCAATTATAAGTACATCCAACCCTAAAGGACAAATGATCTGAAGAGAAAATCTTTCATCAAAAAAGCTGAATCGTATTTGGTGGATAAGGATCATATATCAAAGTAAAACAGGGTATGTGCTATAGGGTATCTCAGGTAAAGACAGGTTCACATCATAAACTTTTGATCTTTATAGATTCTAATCCCAGAAACTGAAAGGTGCTGTGCTAAAACCATTTCCCCAGCTATATGGTGATGTAACAGTGTGCTTAAGGATTTATGGGTTCGAAATAATAGCGGAAAAGAGAATGGTGGCATAAAATCAACCTAGTACAATGCAATATGCATACATGTCTATTCAAAGAGTGTTGTAAAGGTCTTGAGAAGTACCTCAAAAACTTTTGTCACAGGAAGTGCTACTATTGGGCTCTCATTAATACTTGCCACCTTCTTCGTGACAGTGCCCAGGTAAGGAGTAAGTCTGACCGGTGTAGGGGCAATGCCCTTGTACATTGCTCCAGCTCTCCAATACCTATGGCCATACAGGTCTTCAAAGGTCGCGGTCGTCCCAGTAAACCCAACATCCAGTTTCTGACCCTTTGTTCTATCAGAATCAGTGTCATCATGTTCTAAAATTTTTCCCATTATTTTTAGAAGATCTTCACAATAAGAAACTGGATGCAACTGATGAGTGTGCCAGATAAGGTCAATGTCGTAAGTGGGGACAGAGAAGCTCTTGACGCCTTTCTCCTTGTTCCTCTTGATTAGGTGCAGAAATCCTTTGTACCTAGCCACAGCTCCTATAATATAGCGAGTGTCGTTCATATGGCATTGGGAGACCTGCAATATAAAAGGAGAAGAAAATACAGGAAAAGATTGAAATTGTGAGTCAAGTAATAGACACGGTTTGATGCATGACTCTAATAATGGAAAATAATGTATATAGAGAAACTATAAAAGGATCCTAAAATTAAAATTACTATATAATCAGACTTGCCTGATAAAAGAAAGGGGCTTGTCTTTGAGCAGCTGCGATCAAATCATACTTCGTGAAATTCTCTGCCACTACTCCTTGACCAGAGATATTCTCTTGCTGAAGTTCCAAATCCAGTTCAAATGGCTCGCCGGGGAATAATATTTTCCAAGCGTCTTCGGTTTGCTTTCTCAAAGTTCCCTCCACAGAAGAAATAACATTCTTGTTGTCAAGAATTCTGCCATAGAACTCCTCACAGTCTTTTTTGTATCTAACCTGGAGGATTAGGCCAGTTCAATCTTCTGCTAACACAATACATTGCTGAAGTCAACAATAAAGTGAAGAGCATGGAAGCATACCGGATTGAGCCTGTGAGAGTGCCATATCCATTCACAATCTAAAGGGACAACCAATGGACCTTCAAAAAGTGGCGATTCAGAATGTTTCGCCAGCATTGGAAGCCAATAAGCATTGTACCTAATGGTAGAAACAAGATGATTCCCGTTAAGATGATAAAGCAAAAGTACGAATTATAATGAAGATCCTTGTGATAATGGATACAAATTCATCATCCTGACGACATACCAGGAGATCTAACCAATTAACAGTGATATTAAGCACAACTGCTAAGGGATAGCAATTCAACTTTTCCTATACTATGTCGACTTTGCTTCGGGTTATCAGGACTGTGCCAACACAACAACAGACCGACGACCGCCAACTCAAAACATCATCTATAACATAAAAACGACTCATAAAATGGCATCTCGATAGCGCATCTATACACATCAACTGTTGGAATAAACGAAAAGAAGCGCGATTGCAGTGAGTTGCTTGCCTGTAAATGGCCCTATCTAGGCCAAGGCTGTCATAGAGCCAACGGTTCCGATCAACAGCCTCGAGAAACTTGAGCTGCCTTTTTGCCGCGGAAACAAGGTCGACGTTGATCTCAGTGTTCTGTGCTGCCTCCCATTCCAACTCCTGCTGCTTCTCCATTCTTCACAGCTTTTAACTACCGAAACAATTAAGAAAACGGAATTTTCACAGCCAGTAAAAGTGCACGATCGGAAATTCGATACACGTATAAACTATCCCCAAATCGGCTATCAATTCAGTAAATGAACGCAATAATGGAATCCTGATCACTTCGGTTTCGGATTTCAAGTAAACTAATTATGTGACTTGAAGTAACCAACTAAAAGTCAAAGTAAAATTAGCAAGCAAAGCTATTATATTCACAGCAACGATGATCGGAAAAATAAGGATGATTATCAACAGAAGGTGACGAGAAAGCGTTAGGAAATTCACCTGAAAATTACTTTTCCGTTGACGAAATATTAGATGAGGAATCAGCGCTGAATTTGTCCGGTATTTATAGCATATTCCATGGGTACGATATTTTTAGTTGAAGAACTTGAAGTAGTACAAATAGGGAGTGAGTGACGAAAATACCCTCTTCCATAATGGAAAACACCACCATTTTATGTACGAAAATACGTAAAATGTGATAGGTAATTAGCTTCAATAGTACTCTAAAACCAATCTTATTTTTTATTTTTTAGAAAAAATATCAATCTTTAGGTTTACACTAAACCCAAACCCAAAAGTTTTTCAAATTTTATAAGTAAAAAGCACAATATAGAGAATATTTTTTTAAATTAGAGTTTAGTGTAAATAATTGGAGTAAATCATATTTGATGAGACATTTACACTAAAATGAGTTTGAGTTTAGTGTAAATGGTTGGAGATGCTCCGAGTCATAATACGGTTATTTTCTCAGTAATTATATTTTATATGTTGATAAATATACTTCAGATAGAGATAAATCAAATTATGGAAATCAGATTAAATTGAATAGCCTTATCTAAAAAATAAGAAGTACTTACATATTTCCGTATACAATTGAAATTTACATACTTTCATTACATATGATTATGGAGAATGTAGGCATTAGTTTAGACATGTCTAGTATTTGTATTTTGATTTGAATTTATTTTAAAGATGTCTAATTAGTGCACTTGATTTTGTTAATTACAATTATTTTCCGTTCCAAATAAATTACTGTAGATAGTACTCTGTACTAGTATATAATAATCCTAACATGATTTGGCATATGATTACTTTTTTAATTGAGATACTGTGAAAATGGTAAATAGAGAAGGACATAATTGGCAAACTTTCAAGTGATGAATAGAATGTGTCACAATGTGTAGTTTAGGCAGTACAAGAAGGTCCACGTCGATATATGACCCACTTTAATAATATAACATAAATTACATTTGTCTTTTTCATAAAATATAAAAAGAAAAATGATAACTTACACGCCATCCTCATAGACTGTAAATTATAAAGTGGTAATCATGCACGTATTAAATTATTGGTTGAGCTAACTATAGAAAAAATTAAAATCAATCATCTGCCCCCATGATTCTTTGCATAGGTTTAGCAATTCAGAAAAAGGAAAAAGAAAAGGACAAAGAAATTTCACATGGAGTTGCAATTGGGGCCTAATTTCAGTAGAAAACATCAGCTGCTGCACAAACAGCATGATATTCTGTTTTTGCTCACATAAAAAGCCTTAGAAGAAGGCATCAACCCCTCCAACACGTGATCTCGAACCATCTCAATATCTTGACGAACTAAACAACTGGTAGAATCACGCAAATACCACAACCGAAAAAGTAAGAAAAAAGGCAACCAGACGCCATTTTTTCAGCTCAAAGGAAATCATGATGACATACATAGGACGCTTGCATAAGAGCAACTAGTGATACACGTGTGCTGGAGGCAAATAGCTTACATCGATCTAATGAAAGATGTATCAGTTCATTACAGCCAAATAGGGAAACAAAGCACAAACCTTTGGAGTGAACCTCTAGGTTTACTAGCTCTCACAGATTTAGCAGCACCCTTTGATGGAAAGTGTACATCAGTTGGGTTCTGAATTTGTGTGTGTCTCTGCTTTGACATTTTGCTCCAAGTACTCCTCTTCAATAGTTTCTTTAAGGATGAAAAGTCTCTGGATAACTATAGGTTGGTCCATTTTTTTGGCTTCCCTGATTTCAGTCTCTTCCATATTGAGATGGTATGCATCGAGCATGATCTTAATCCACTTGTGCAGCTCCTTTGGAGTTCTGAAACGTCAGATGAAGATGCAGGAACATCAGAAAGAGATTCTGACTCATTTACATGATGACAAAACAGTTAGAAAAAAAACATTTTTCACTACGTGTATATAGCATTTGGTTGTTTGATATCATGTTCGTCGCCAGGCGAGAAAGCGGTGGCCAATGCTGAAAATCGCTCTTCAGGATCTGTGATGTTCAGCAAATACTTCAGCAGTTTAATTTCCTGGGGCACAATACTCCTCAAACTGCTTTGTGTTGCCTTGTATATACGATACATTATATCTTTCACCTACAAAATTTTGCTTATTATAAACTTTTCACCTAAGAGCAACTTTTCTCAAAACCAACTGAGAAATGCAAGCCAACTGGATATAAACTACGTCTAAGTATCATAAGAAAATATGTTATAAATTTGATGCATGTTTGCTGTAGACTAGGTAATTGTTGCAAACCATTAGAAGAATAACCAATCAGCTTATTAAAATGTCCAACCCATTAAGAATCTAAGACCTTAAATCAAGGATGAGAATAGTATAGGTAGAGTAAAAAAAGAGGAGTCACAGCATAAATCTGGAGATGATAAATGGAAAGCAAATGACACCATGTTTTGCTTTTCAAATCAAATTGACATCTCAGGTATTAATAAGATTTTTTAATATGGAAAGCTGATTCACACCTCATTTTTCATAGTTGCTGACTCCTTTGCTGCTGACCAAGCACCATTTATCAATAGAATTAAAGAAGAGTCAAGCTCTTTTGCCTTGGCTAGGCTTTTTATTTTCTCACATGCTGCATCTATTGAAGGGGAATTTAAGATGTCATCAAACTTAGCCTGAGCAATGTCTAATGTACCCACAATCTCCAGAGTATTATCGAAAGCGCTGACTGCTGACAAGCATCGAGTCCCAAGCCTTGCAACCGCTGCTCAATTATAAGATTACAATCAGACCCTTATTCAAGAACTTTGACAATCAGTTATACTCCCTCCGTCCGTGAAATGTTGTCCAGTTTTTCCATTCTAGTCCGTCCGTAAAATGTTGTCCACTTTGCTTTTTTTTTCCATTTTTGGTAAATGGTCCCCACTTTCCACTAAGTCATTACACTCACATTCTATTTTAAAACCAATATATAAATGTGGGACCTACATTCCACTAACTTTTTCCACCCAGTTTTCTTCACATTTCTTAAAACCTATGCCGAGTCAAACATGGACAACATTTTGCGGACGGAGGGAGTAATAATCATAATATATTTTTAATATTATAATTTAAGGAAAAACAAAAATGACAATGCAATGCCTGAATTTATTCTGGAAAATAAAACCAGGGTTATGAAATCCAAATTAGATGATATGTGATTCCCTATTGCATAATTTTTACAGATATTTTCAATAACTGATTATATATGAACATGCATGCATATACTGGGACTCGGACTACAAATTTAAAAAATTCTTACGATACAACAGAAGTCAAGCATGTATAGAACTAAAAGTACATATGTAGACTAGCAATATGTATTTCACAATTGGCATAATGAGAGGCAAAAGTAATTGCATAAGCCCTATTACGTAATTTTATCCCAAGTTCGAACATCCAAAAACAAATGAAGCACTTCTAAGCACCACATCACCTAGAATACACTATTTTGCTAGCTAGACACTTCAACCAAGTCATATAAACTAAGGCTCGCTTAAAAACATATCCTTTGGACTGGATAAGCTATTTAAAAGCATTACCATCTCGGTCATCCAAGCTGTCATAGGTTTCTGAAACCAACGTGAGATGGCGAAAGAAACTGTCTGTAAAATCCCCACGTCTCTTTGCTACAATAGCATTGATATCCATGGGACTTTCTTGTATCTCTTTAAGCAGTGCACTATGCTTTTCCATTTCATCATCAATCTGCCAAGTACATGCGTGATTGATATGTAGCTACAATGAAAATTTCAACTAACAATACACATTCTAATCCTCCAAACATTTCGTAAGACAATAAGTAGCTGATTTGTAGCACATAAGCAGTTATGCCTCTGATTGCCGCACCGCTAATTTTCTACATAAATATTATCTGAATTTTAAGCTATTTTTACCAAAATCACAGAGATCAAACCAATTTATGGAATAAGCACAATTAGTTGAGTGAAATCAAAGCATAGTGATTTTACAAAGTAGCAAAGTTGAGGAATCAATAGAGAGAAGTAAAGGAAACAAAAATGCACAAGAGAAAGTACCTTTCTAACTCTCCTCGACAAGTCTATCAATTTTTGCTTTATAATTGAATCATTTTCAGAATCGGCGCGGGTTTTACACCGATTACAAAATTTCTGCCGATACTTGCCCCACTCGTCTCTGAAAATCAAGTATTTCTTCCAATCTCTAGACTTAGGTTTCTCGTTCAAGAAAAGGTCGATCATCTTATCAATAAATTGGGTTATCGTGTACCCCTCTGCAACTTCAACTTCAACGTCAGCTTCAACCTCAACATCCATTCCAGCTGCGGCAGCACAAATCTTCCATTCAACTGAATCAAGAGAATCACTCAAATTGCTGAACTAAAGCTGGTAACAATAAGTGAATAAAATAATGCAGCATACCTACGGTTCTTCTGGATTTCGCAGCTGTAAAGCTTTGGAAAATTTGAGAAGTTGGTAATTGAAGTGGTAATTTTGCAGAATATGGAGATATTTCTGGATGGATTAGAGAGAGAGTGGAGGTGAAGAGAGAGAGTTTACAAGCCATGGTAGCGGTCTGTTTGAGTTGTCGACAAGGAAGAAATGAATTTGGAGATAAGAAACGCCGACCAAAACGACGTCGCACGACTCGTTTCATAAACCCGCTTTAAACCCTCGCGGGAATTTCCCCCTTTATAAACGACGACGTTTGTTTGGTGTTATTATTATTTATTAGTCTTCAATAATTGTAAATCTTAAATGTAATAATTTCTCCAACTTAATCAACTCTAGACTGATCTTCACTTTTCCAAAATCAAAAAAATCAAAATTTTTACTGCCAAATGTCTTAAATTCAGAACGAATCTCACAAACTTATAAAAAAGAATTAGCATGTGTTCAATACAAAATTGAAAATATGTTAAGTCAAATTGCTATCCAAAGATTCATTTCAAGTACAAAAGGTGCAGCATTAGTTGTGCCTGTGTGCTTCACAACAGTTTCCAAATTATGAACACAGGTCATAAAGCTATAAAATATTGTAAGATTAGATTAAGAAATTAACTTGGTAGCAGTGGACTTTAATTAGCAAAATTAGGGATCAAACCGAATTGACCAAGTAAACACACTAAATGTCAGAATATCTACATCTATCCAGTCTGTAACATTAATCCTCCCAAATTTTACAACTTTATGTACCTCATTTCATTGTTTCTCTGGTCATCACTAATTGCTCTTTTAAATTTTATATTTTCTTTTGCTAATCACATTTAACTCTAGAGTGGCCTAATTGTCAACAGATGATAGAGAAATTGTAGAGTGACCTATTTGTCACCATATGGTTGCTTATAAATCATATTCAAATAACGATTATTTAAAGACTAATCCCATTTCCATGATCAATCATTCAAGGTAACTGACAAAGGGAGGGACAAAGATGAATTATAAGTAATTGGTGGCTCAGCCCCATAACAAATTTTAATTTCCACAAAAATAAAGAAATATCAACTACTCTAAAAACAAACAAATCATAATAATCATCAAGAGTATTAGTTAAAACTAATGGTCATTAAACTTATAGTTTATGCAATTAGATTAATATATCTCTAACTTCTTGTCAATGCTTAAGCACCAACCACTATAGTCAAACTGGAATATCATCTGAGCTTTCTTCAATTTCCATGTAATTCTTGTTTTTGTCTTCCCTGAGAAATTCAATCCAGGAAACAACATCAGCTGAGTTACCATGTTGTTTTCCTGATCAAAGCAAGCATAACTATAAAGTTTGAGATCATCAAACCACCCCCCGATGGGGCGACTTTCTGTGACGATTTCAGGATGATGGAGGAGTTGGATATCGCGAATACGAGACTGATCACATGTTGCATCTTTCTCATATTCCTGTTGGTAAATTCAAGTTATGCACAAGAAGGTGAGTTTCTTGGTTTTCTTTGTTAGTTAATAGGTATGTTTTGCCTTTTTCTCTTGTAGATCTTGTACACATTAATCAATTTTATGCCTCCAGAGCTATAGAATATATAGAGCAAATGTTGAAGAGAACATTTTATTGTATAACTTCAGCTGTTTTAATCATATGTCTAAGGAAACTAGGCAATTTATAACAGGATCCAACATTAGTTTCTAGTAGTAGTGTTTATAATGTCAATATTTCACATTTCGGAGATGATCTTCAGCAGGCTCGCTTAGCATTCAGTGTTGCGCTGATACTGCCTTTACGGATCCGAATACCACTATTCGCTACGTATCAGATGAAACTTGGTATCCTGATAACAAAAGTTGCCAAAACACAGTTTGGACTGGGCATGTCAATCAAGAGACTAACGAAGCAAGATATTTTGAGTCGAGATACAACAGCAAATGGTGCTACAACTTGCCAACATGGAATGGATCTTCCTATTTGATTAGAGGAACGTTTCCTCTCAGCAATCCGCTGGAATCATCGCCTTCTGACAACTTTTTCAGCGTATCAGTTGGTGAAACAGAAATAGAGAGAGTCAATTCTTCATCGAAACGAGTTGAGGGATTATTTATAGCTATGAGTAACTACACTAACTTCTGCCTAGTGAAGGGCAAAGGAGAAGCATACCTTTCAAAGCTGGAACTTCGACCTTCAAGTCCTGTATACCTAACGGGATACAATTCCAGCTTGCTCAAACTTGTGGATCGGGTAGATGTAGGAAACACAGTGGCTGATATCAGGTATGCTTCCTAATTGAAGGTTGTTGCAGTGATGAACTGATTTAGCATGGTTTGTTACTGAAGTTGTCACCTAAGACTCTATTCTGTTAGTACTAGTATTACTTATAAGTGAACATATAAATGGGAAGCTCTAATTAACATAACAGCATCTATGATATAAATTTAGATCAAACCAGAGAAGAATGTAATAAGAATTTGAATGAACAACTAATCTTCTGCTTTACTCCATGCTTGAGATCACAGGTACCCACAGGACTCGTATGATCGAATTTGGAGATCAGACATATACCCTGATTCAACAGCTAGATACATGCCGCCTCCCACCACCGATGTCAATATCACTGATCCAGACAATATAATGCCTCCTCTTAAAGTATTACAGACAGCTGTGACTCATCAGGAACGGTTGGAGTTTCAGTATGATACCCTCGATGCAGGATCAAGAAACTACGACCTCTACCTCTACTTTCTTGAGCTGAATGAATCTGTTCGAGTCGGGGAAAGGGTATTCGATGTGTACATCAATGATAAGAATGTATCTACGGTTGATATATGGGCTAGTGGTGCACCCTTCTTGAAAGTAGCTCTCAACTTCGCATCAAATGGAGTTCTTAATCTGACCTTGGTTAGAGCCTCGAATTCTCAGCTGGGACCCCTCTGTAATGCTTATGAGATTTGGCAAGTTTACCCGAGGAATGCAGAAACGAATGCGGAGGAAGGTAACTAAGCACTTAAGTTACCTAATATTTTCATGCAAGAGATTTGACAGATGACTAAGATTCTTGTATATGTATTTAGTGGCGGTGATAACGAAAGTGAAGAACGAGTTGCTTGCCCAGAATCAAGATAGTGAAGTTCTGAAGACATGGTCCGGAGACCCTTGTCTCCCTCTTCCATGGCATGGTTTGTCTTGTGATGCTCCCAACGGTACCTCAATTATCAGTCTAATGTGAGATACTTATCCATAACACATACTCCTTTCTCATGCTTAAGCTGCCTTCAATGTGTTACACCTGCAAACTCGTTGTTCCAACGATGATTCTTCAATTTTTTGCTGTCACAGGGACTTATCCTCCAGCAGACTCACCGGGCCACTCCCTTCCAGTATCACTGACCTGAAATACCTGAAAGAATTGTACAGCTCAGTACTCTTCTTTTTAGTTTCTTTCGTTGATTTATGCACTTGTTAGTAGTGACGATCAATGGTAAAACGCAGGAACTTGAGCAATAACGGGTTCATTGGCACTGTTCCTCAGTTTCCAGCTTCTTACATGCTGATTTCACTGTAATAATTCAACTCAAATTAGTATGTTAGCTTATTTTATTTTGTATCAGATAATTTAAGACAGTCATCTATGAGTTTTTCGGTTATTCTGTAGGGATGTGAGCCACAATGAACTCACAGGAAACATCACATTCACTATTTCCAAAATGAAACATTTGGAGAAACTGTAAGTTCACACATTATATTCTTGACTAACTACTACTAGGTGCTGGTTAAATTGGTTTTGTCCGTGCGTTATCGTTTATCTAAGCTCGAATCTATTTTGTTGTTCAACAGATATTTCGGCTGCAATTCTCACCTCACAAGAAGCGTTCCTACAGACTTAAGCAAGTCAAATCTCAGTACAGAGTAAGATGTTAATCCTTTTAGGAATCCACAGCATATTTACGCTGCAAGACTGTCGTTATCTTCATCCGTTTTGTTATATGTACCTTTGAGACAGAATTGACTCCTTATTTATCAATCTACACTCATATATGTAGCAATGGGGTATGCAACGCTCAAGCGTCCTCCCATTCGTCTCGGATTCTCATAGGCACAATTGCAGCTGGATCTCTGTTAGTTATAGCCATAGCCATAGCTGGGACATGCCTATTCTGTATTTACAGAAAGAAAAGGATCACTCTGTACAAATATGATGACAAGAGGCAACAGACGTCGAAAAGTAAGTACACAGAAAATCTCAATGTGTTTTCTGATGGAGAATTTTATTTCATGAAGCTATAACAGCATTGCTTTAAAGTGCAGATGCGATCTATGCAATAGCGAGCACAGAATCCGTGGCTACAAAATCAATTTCTATCCAAAGTTTCACACTGAAGTGCATAGAAGCTTCCATACAAAACTACAAAACACTGATAGGAGAAGGTGGATTTGGATCAGTCTATCGTGGCACTCTAGCCGATGGTCAAGAAGTCGCAGTGAAGGTCCGATCAGCCACCTCAACACAAGGAACTCGCGAGTTTGATAATGAAGTAAGTTTCTATCATGTATATACACCATATGGATGATACCAGCCTAACAGAATCTGTATCGGTAAATTATGCAGCTAAACCTGCTCTCAGCAATTAGGCACGAGAACTTGGTGCCATTGATCGGATATTGCTGTGAGAATGACCAGCAAATTCTTGTCTATCCTTTCATGTCGAATGGTTCTCTACAAGACCGTCTATATGGTAAATCTCGTTTACATGGAAATTGATCGAAGTTAGATTCTCTTCAGATTTTATTCATCTATTCTCATTCACTAACAGGAGCAGCTGCAAAGCGTAAAGTCCTTGACTGGCCAACAAGACTTTCCATTGCTTTAGGTGCTGCAAGAGGCAAGTAGCAAAACAGTTCCAGAAAAATTCATGTTTTTATCATTTTTCATGAGCTTACCAACTGCGAATCTTTTCATATTTTCCAGGCTTAACATATCTGCACACCTTCTCCGAGCGTTGTGTAATACACAGAGATGTGAAATCGAGTAATATACTTCTGGATCATAGCATGAGTGCAAAGGTTTCAGACTTTGGATTCTCGAAATACGCACCTCAAGAAGGGGATAGCGGTACTTCACTTGAAGTAAGGGGCACTGCAGGATACCTTGACCCGGAGTAAGTATGCTATCACACAGATTCACAAATATGCAGTATCAAGAATTGCCACTTTCTATCTCCTAACAAAACTGTGCCTTCTCAGGTACTACTCAACACAGCATCTATCAGCAAAAAGCGATGTCTTTAGCTTTGGGGTCGTTTTACTGGAAATTGTAAGCGGCCGAGAACCTCTCAATATAAACAGGCCAAGAAGTGAGTGGAGCTTGGTTGAATGGGTAAGGTTTTATACATGAAAGAGATGAAATTAAATTATGATTCAACTATTTATATTCACTTGATTCTTATTTCTTTGATTTTTGAATAACATATAGGCAAAGCCTCATATAAAGAACTCAAAAGTAGAAGAGATAGTGGATCCTAGCATTAAAGGAGGATACCATGCTGAAGCAATGTGGAGAGTTGTAGAGGTATCTTTAGCGTGTATTGAACCTTACTCGGCTTATCGCCCCTGCATGGCAGACATTGTTCGTGAGCTAGAGGATGCTTTCATCATAGAAAATAATGCATCAGAATACATGAAATCCATTGAGAGTTTTGGTGGGTCCAATCGCTACTCAATAGAGAGGCCAACTCCAGTTCCGACAGAGCCATCCCCTATTCTTATGCAGCCGCCTCCTCCACAGCCAAGATAATCTGCTCGTTGAGGCTGTTACTTACAAAATCAGTCAGCTTACGATTGGATGAAAGATTTAGAAAACATGAGTAGTGCTAGACTATTTGGTTTCTACCATTGCTTCATTACTAGTATTGTGTAAAAACTATAACAGGATGGATAAGCAAAAACCAAATGCCTTCCTCCAAGATGCATATTGCAAGACCACCTAGCTTAGGCCAAAAATCATCCAGTTGAGCATCTGTATTCTTAATGGAGCCATTCATTCCTCGTGTTTTATTCAAAATTTGAACACACCAATTGTAATGGCGTATAAGCCTTCATCCCCTCTTTAAATACGTAACAAACATTGGCGTATTTCCCGTTCATAGAATACCAAAAAAAGCTCCCATTCAGGAAACTTTTTTCACTTATGTTGATGATACACTTCGATGTTTAGTGTTTATTTTTGTATTGACGCCATATTTACAATTCGGTGTCAAGTGTATTTGTGAGGTGTAGGGGTGAGGAAAAAACCTAAAACAGAATATCCGAACCGATCCAAACCGAAATTTTGAAATTCAGTTCGGTTTTTCGGTTTTGAAAATACAAAAATTTCAGTTTTTCGGTTCGATTCGGGCAAAAAAAACCGAAAAGCCATATATATATTCTGTTAATTTAATATATTATATTATTCAACACATATATATTCTTTTAATATATTCTATATAATATGTATTATATATTCTATTAATTTTATATTATATTTTATAAATATATATTCTATTATAAAAAATAAAATAATATATATATAGGGGAACACTATTCTCCTTTTCCACTCTAAGATCCTTTTCTCTTCTTAATAATAACCGTTAGATCCTTCCAATCAACGGACCACGTTAATCCTTATTAATTATGTCCGCGTTGCATTATAGCTCCATTCGTTGTGCATTATGGGGTTAATATAGTAAAATTGATAAATTGGAACTGCCATTTTTTTGGGAATTGCGAATGTCACGCGATTTGCAATCTTCCTCTCTTCAGTTTTCTCCTATTTGCTCCAGGAGACTCCTCGACTCCCCCCACTCCTTCCCCTCTCTAAACCCTAATTACATCCGCCACATTTCGCTTGCCACAGCCTCCGCCACCAATTTGCGTCGATTCCACTCCACGGCGGTTGCAGCTCCCACAAAATCGACCGGCGTTGACGTGTTTGCACGCCATATTCAACAAATCTCGCAGGTATGTAAAGGGAAAACATTCAACTGAGCGTATGCCTAGGCTTTAGGATATCGGAATTAACTAGGTAATCGTCTAGGGTTGTCTCCGATTATGAGTGCTCGGCATTGTGTTGGGTTTACAACGTCTCGATTCAGGTATCTTATTTCTTTCGGTTTATTCCAGATCAAATATGCCAAAAAGAGGTCGTCCACGCTCGCAAGCATCACAGGAAGCAGGTAAATTGCACTCGTTGGTTGTGCTTTTCAGTATTATTTTTGTTGTAAATTGCATGTTTCTTTGATGCTCACAATACAGTGTAAAAATGATTTTACTGGACCATTTTAGGTAATTGTTTTGAGGTCAATTGGTTCGAAATAATCTTGACTGTGTTTTCACCTTTTATGAATATGAATAGCCTTATTTAGATGTCTAGTTTCATTACTTGCTGTAAAACTAGCATTTTAGGGGTATTTTGATGTGCATTATGTCAGAATTCCGTGTGCATTTTTTTGGCCAGACAGTGCATTATGGGTAGGTTTGTATTCATTATTTGTTCATTTTGGGTAGGCCCGACGATACCTCCACAATGTTCATTATTTTCTTTATCTTCTGCATTATGGGTAGGTTTGTATGCATTATTTGTTCCTACTGCATCATGATGTACTCTTATTTAATATGTAGTGCATTATCTAAAAGAATAATAGCATACCTTTCAGTATATGGTGCATTTTAGAGGTGGGTGCAGTGTATTGTGTGTTATGCAATGTATTTTGAAGACTTATAGTTATATGCATTATTGAACTTAGCCTGTGCAGTATTTACCAAGATGTATGCATTATAGTATAAATATTAAGCATTATTGTATTAATATTAAGCATTATGTATGTGTTTGGAGATTAGTGCATTATTTAAGTGATTGGAGATTCATTGTGTGTGTTACATTGTGCATAATGTAGTCTAGTGTGCTCCAGAATACAGTACGTAAGAATTCAGTGTGCATTTTTTATGCCAGACAGTGCATTATGTATCATTATGTATGCATTATGTTGGTTTTAACACTGGTCATTGGTTGTATTGGTTTGTTGCCACAGATTTTTACAGAGGAATCTGATTGATGATTTGATATAAATTGACTAAACGTGCATCAACAGTGTTCATTATTTTCTTTATCTTCTACATTATGGGTGGGGGATTATTCATTATTTGTTCCTAGTGCATCAAGTTTGTGTGTTATACAATTTATTTTTAAGACATGTAGTTATATGCATTATTGGACTTAGCTTGTGCATTATATACCAAGATCTATGCATTATAGTATTAATATTCAGCATTGCTATTGGTATTAGCCATGGTGGTTAAGAAACACACTTAAGTCATTTATTTTGTGTTAATGCACCGTGTTTGCTATGGGTAGGGTTTTATTCATTCATTATTCAGCTGGTGTGGTTTTACTAGCTATAAAGTGCATTATGTAGATTAAAATTGCATATGTTGAAGTATATGATGCATTGTATAGGTGTATGTAGTGTATCCCGTGTGTTATACACACTGGCTTCAAGAAAAAGTTTTGGGTGCATTATTGAACTTAAATTGTGCATTATGTACCATCATGTATGCATTATAGTTGGCATGTTAACCATTAGTAATGGTAATTGCTGTGGTTGTTAAGAAACATACTTAAGTCATTATTTGTTATGCCTTAAGCATAATATGTTGTTAAATATGCAGTACTCAGTCTATATAATCTGTTCATGATGTGTTGTTTGTGTCATTTCAGATAAGCTGCTTAGAGTAGACATAGAAGATGCGGTAGATGGCATAATTCCAGTTGCGCTTGCAACAAAACTCAGACAGAGATTAGCTGAGATAGCTCCTGGGACTTCTGGTTGTCAGGATGAGCCTAGACCAATTACAGGGCGAAAGCATGATCGACTATACTCCCGTCGAACTCCGTCCGAATTCATAGACTGCCTGAAACGGCGGAATCCCCGACAAAAAAGGGCCGTCACTGATATAGGATTTGGGGCGGTCCTTGATTTTGTATTGTCGACGAACCCCTACCGAGATTCTGAATTGTATACAGAGTTTAACTCCATGAAAGAAAGAAGCCGTCACGGAACTTGTACATGAGTCTAAGAGTGAATGCAATATTTGTACATTATTTAGCTATTTATATGCATTATTTATCATTTTTATGCATCTTTAGATTGTTGTTGTATATGAGTCTAAGAATGAATGCAATATTTGTATGTTCATTACTTGAGTGATTCTGTACATTATTTGGCTATTTGAATGCATTATTTATCTAGTTTATGCATCACGTGGTTGCAGTTGTACATACTAGATCCTAGCCCCTAGGCTTGTTAAACCCTTGGGGAAAACAAGAAACGTGCGTCAAACATCGAAACACAGCACAACTTAAATTAAACGGGCCAGGATAAATATTCATTCCATATTACAAATAATGCATTACAGAAACTAAACTACGCATTATACTATACTAAAATGTACATTATGTATATCTGTTTTAAAAAATACCTACGCGCTATGCATGTGCAACCCGAGATGAATTACTGCAGCTCGTGTACTTGGACAACGTTTTTTAGACTTAGAACATACTACACCCTAGCCCCTAGGCTTGTTAAACCCTTAGGGAAAATAAGAAACGTGCGTAAAACATCGAAACACAACACAACCTAAATTAAACGGGTAAGGATAAATGTTCATTACATACCACAAATAATGCATTACAGAAACTAAACTACGCATTATACTACACAATATGTACATTATGTATATCTGTTTTAAAATATACCTACGCATTATGCATGTGCAACCCCAGACGAATTACTCCATCTCGTGTATTTGGACAACGTTTTTTAGACTTATAACATACTACACCCTAACCCCTAGGCTTGTCAAACCCATAGGGCAAACAAGAAACGTTCGGCAATCAACGACACACGGCACAACTTAAATTAAACGGGTCAGGATAAATGTTCATTACATATCAGAAATAATGCATTATAGAATCTAAACTATGCATTATACTATATTAAATATACATTATGTGCAACCCAGACGAATTACTGCAGCTCGTGTATTTGGAAAACATTTTGTAGACATAGAACATACTAAACCCTAGCCCCTAGACTTGTTAAACCCTTAGGGAAAACAAGAAACGTGCGCCAAACATCGAAATACGACACAACATAAATTAAACGCGTCATTATAAATGTTCATTACATATCACAAATAATGCATTATAGAAACTAAACTACGCATTATACTATACAATATGTACATTATGTGTACATTATGTGGATCGACGACCGAGTTCACGTTCACCGGTACTTCAAATTCCCCGAGTTGAACCATTCAACTCACTAGCGCAACCTCTTCTACATCCGCGTTTTGCTCTACCTCACCTCTCTCGAGGACTCCGATTACACCAACCTCTCCGCCGGCAAAAAAATCTAACGACTTCGCTTTATCGCTCGACGACAATCAGGCGATCTACGATGATTTCCTCAGCGCGAGAGTCTTGTGGTTGAATCGCTGCAACCCCAGACGAATTTCCTGCTAAACAACGTTTGGGATCGGCGACTGATATGAAAATAATTTACAACCTCTGATTTCCAATTGTATGCCGTCACGTTTGTAAGATTGCGGACTAATTCACTAACTACATGAATATTTTATGAGGATTCTCTGATCCCACCATTTTTGTTTGACTAATTAATCCAACTTCCGGCTTCGGCATATTCGGATCAATTGTGAGTGGGGTGCGCTATCTGAATCGGATGTGGTGAAGTAATTGAGCAATCTGTGAAAAGAAAAAAAACGTGCAGATCTTCAAGGGAGGAAATTAAGGAAGTTTCCATAACCACCAAAATAGTATTTACCAATTATGTCCTTTTCAGATTTTAATTGAATTAAATTTAATGGTTAAAGCCTATAATTTAGGCCATTGGATGGAGGAAATCAACGGCTGAGATCAAGAAGGAAAAAGGAGGAAATATGAGAAAAGGAAATGAATACATCCCTATATATATATATATATATATATATATATATATATATATATATATATATATATATATATATATATATATATATATATATATATATATATATACGGATGTATTCAGATTAATGTGTATAAAGCAGTTAAAAAGGAAAACTAATTAAGTCCCTTGATCAGGTGTGATCTAATGGTTAATATAAGATCCACTTGAAATAAATTAAAATAATTAAAAATTTGAAAAGGGTATGGATGGTAGAGCCAAAAAATGTCAGTTATGCCTAGCCCATGATTCACGCCTCCCATGATTTTGTATTTAATGCCTTGATTTATTTTCCTTTCTTAATTTTGAATATATTAGTTGATTAATTTAATTATTTTTGCAGCATCATTATATCAACCAATAAATCAAGTCCTTATGATGACTATGTTTAAAAGTGACGACGTACATTATTATACCGTTTTCGTACATTATCTTATATAATTTATGTTTGTATCCTTTGGTTTTGGTTTCATACGGAACTTGATGTACGAATATGGTTTTGAAATATAAAAAAAACTTAGTTTAATGTACGAAAGAATTAGTTTGACGTCTTGCAGCACGTTGACTCCATATCCTCCGGGTTTAGCATTCCATCGGGCTAGGTTGTAGTACCGACCGACTAACGAAAAGTTCACCAAGAGCAGGGAGATTACTCTTTTCCCTTAGGGTTTAACAATCCATTTGGCTAGGGCATATAACCAACAATTTTCTATAATTTCTGTTTGTATCATTTGGGTTTTTGATTTCACACGAATCATGATGTACGAATATGGCTTCGTAATGTACGAACGACTTAGTTTAATGTACAAAAGGTTTAGTTTAATGTCTTGTAGTACGTTGCATCCATACCCTTTGGGTTTAGCAATCCATCGGGCTAGGTTGTAGTACCGACCGACTAACAAAAACTTCACCAAGAGCAAGGAAATAACTATTTTCCCTTAGGGTTTAGCAATCCATTTGGCTAGGGCATATTACCTACACTTTCCTATAATTTTTATTTTTATCCTTTTATTTTGGTTTCATACATAAGTTGATGTACGAATATGGTTTTGTAATGTACGAAAGATTTAGTTTAATGTACGAAAGAATTAGTTTAATGTCGATGTTAATGTATGAAAATGGTATTTGAATATATGAATCCCAAACATTAAAGTAATTAAATTACTGAATAATGTATGTACATATATAGCTATATCATGTCGCATTGAATGATATTTTGAAGTCATGTACAATTATGCACGTATAATGTATCATGGGTTGGGAAATGTTGCATGTCCTCCTCAAAGTCCTCATCACCAAGATTTATTGGGCGCTTTATACCTATTCAAAAATATTGACATTGAGGAGATTAGACTACAAGCATTATCAAACCAAAATACAGGGAGATTACACTTTAAGCAACATCAAACAAAAGTACATCAAATAATAACGTGGATAATCAACTGTACGTAACGTACATAACATGTTCACCAATATAACTCAAACTACCATAACACATATTAATATAGCAGATATCAAGAACTAATCTCATGTTTTTTCTATCAATGTATTTTTGAAAACTATCCACATAATAATGTACAAGTTCATAGGTAAATAATGTACAACAAGGATTGTATAATGTAGCAGTGTATATCAAAATAATGAACAACGAGATTTTGTTAGTGAGTCGGTACTATGCCCTAGCCCTATGGATTGCTAAACCCTTTGGGGGTGGATTTAACTTCCGCAACACATTAAACCCATTATAATCTATATTAATATGAATGTGACATACATTAAACAATCATAATCGTACATTAAATTCAAAGAAGTATTCACGGTGATTGTTTGATACTCGTACATTAAATAATCATAATCGTACATTACCGAATTAATGTACCAATTTGTGTGAATAATGTGCACGATTGACAACAACACACAACAAGAACACATGATTTAATATGAAACACAAATGAGCAATTTGTAATGTAGATATATCATCAAAACATGAAATCTTTTATTGAAAAAAAAATGAACAAATTCCCAATTAACAGAAATCCACAACATCCGAAGAAATTAGAGCAAAAACCACATACAATCACTGAAGAATAGACGTCTAATTATAAAACCAAGTTAATTTAGGGTCGAAATTTACCAAAAATGCGGCTCTTTTACATAACGCTCTCTGTCGTCTTCAAAACGTCAACCGGCGACTGAATCGAGGATGGTTGAATCACAATCAACATACCTTGAAATAAAGAGCAATAGATCGTGAATTAATGAGATTTGCAGTATCTTCTTCGGAAAGTGGTCGACTACACCAAAATAGAGAGAATTTGTGATGATTAGTAATGAACCGAGAGAGAAATTGGGGATACTAGGGTTTGAAAGAGAGAAAAAGTGAGGGAGACGGAAGATTGGTGGTGAGAGAGAGAGAATGGCTGAAATCATGGAATTGCAGTTTAAAAACTGTTGTAAATAATAGTTTTTGTCAATTTTGCCATTTAATGTACGAAAACGATGTAATAATGTACTGACTGACATTTAATCAAAACCATTGAATTAATAGATCTAAGGGATAATATTAGACCTATGTTTTATACCAAGGGGTCATAAGGAGTTTAATGCACCCCTATATATATATATATATATATATATAGGGTCCTGTTAGGTTGAGATTATTTACCTAAATTGAGAAATGAGATGCAATATCAGCCACTAATCCACAAGATTAACTAAATGTCAACAGCTATTACATTATGTCAACACGGGGGTATAACTGTCATTTCAGTAATCAAATGGTGCAAAAAAAATTCTATTTCAAATCATTTTCCAAAACTCTCTAAAACACTCGGTTTCTCTGTGCAAACACAAATTTGTTGAACTTCCTTCAAACATACATTTCTACAATGACGATTGAAGATGAAATTCGAAGAAAATCGGTTGAAGCGCCGATTGTAGCTGAATCGGTTGAAGCGCCGACCGTAGCTGAATCGATTGAAGCGCCAATTGAAGGAAATCGGTGTTCCACATCAGTGGTGGTTCCGCCTTCTTCCGCGGTGGTTTCGACTTCTTCCGCGGTGGTTCCGACTTCTTCAGGTTTACCAATTGATTCAAATTTGAAATATATTGCTTCGATTTTAGTTTATTAAATTAAATCTGGATTTGTTTTCTTATGAATTTGATTTGTGCTGATTTTTTTGGAAGCATCACCTCCTAGCAGTTAGGAATTTGGTTAAATTCTTAAGATTATTGACATTTCATACAATAACTACTGACATAGCTATAATAACAGTATATGCTTGTTTAAATAGCTGTTAGGATGACTGTAGAGTAAACTAGAAAGAGTTATTGATATAGATTTATTGTGTTTCATTTCATACAATAGCTATTGACATAGCTATAAAACAGAGTATATGCTTATTTGAACAGAGTATGATTTGTTTAACATGGCTATTGACATAGGTATTGACATAGATTCATTAACAGAGTATACTTAATGTTTGAACTTATTATTGATATAGATTAATTGTGATTCATTTTAAACCAGAAAATAGAAAAATATCAAAGCGCAAAAGGCGTACCTCGGTATCACAGAAAGAGTTAATGAATATTGAGAAAAAACAAAAGAAAAGCATAGAGAATGAAAAACAGAGTGAGAATGCTGAAAATGTATCTCAAAGGCTTCTAGTGAAAAGGAAGCCTTTGTTTTTTGTTGAAGCAATAAGCCAATTGAATGAGGCACAGATTAATTCTGTGAAGGAGATTGGTTTTGAGAGTGTCTTGCATTACAAAATTGAATACATTCCTAGTAGATTAGCATTTTCTTTGTTGAAGAGCTTTGATGAAGAAAAGTGTAAGATAAAGCTTTATAATGGGAAAAAAATTCATATCACGGAAGAGGATGTGGAGCTTGTGTATGGATTTCCAAGAGGTAACATTACTTACTATAGAGAGAAGTGGAAAAGTAATGCACCTTTCATGAGGGAGTTAGCAGAACAATGCGATACAAAACCAGGAAATGTGAACCATAAAGCTGTTGAACAACTTATGTTAGCAGATAAGGAAGGAGGACCACAGTTCAAGAGATTGTTCTTGGTCCTATTAGAATCTGCATTGATTGAGCCTTCAACATGTGGAATGATAAAATCTAAGATTGGAGAGATAGTTGATGATTTGGATAATGTTAGAAATATCAACTGGTGCTCATATACAATCTTTGTGCTCAAGTTTGCTATTGATAATTGGTCGAAGACAGAGAAGAACGCCTTTGCAGGACCACTTCCCTTCCTCATGGTATGTTTTACATTTTGCATTACATTACTTATTGAAATGACTTGTATGTGTAGTTGATATAGCTTGTACTATAGTTGACATTAGTTATTTAAGGGGCTTGTGTATTCAGTTGACACTACACACCAGTAATTGACATGAATTTTTTAACACATGCAGCTCTACTACTTAGACAGAGTTACACAAGACATGCGTCCTGTTCCTCGCACATTTCCATTAATGAAAGGATGGAAAAGGGAGCATCTACAGGCTAGAGAAGATAGAGAGACAAGTGAAGGAGTTTTTGGTTTAGGACGTATAAAGAAGAGATATGTCCGTACTCTGGAGCCGCACGAGGAAGAGAAGCAGGAGGTTGAGGTGGATGAGCAGATGCCTCAACAACAGATTCCTGATGACTGTGCAGTTGGGTCTTCCCAGAACCTACTCCCAAAAGATTTCATACAGGAGGAGCAGCAGCAAGGGAATGAAGAAAAGAGTGTTGATGTAAATGAAAGTGGAGTTGGATCTTCTTCTCAGAACATACTCCCATCACATATGGTGGCCAATTTAGTAAAATACATCAAGCAGATAAGTGATGGCAGGACCAACCTTGTGAGAGTCCTCAAAGAAGCTTCATCACAGAGCAAGAATAATGATTTATTCGGATTTATTTGTGATATTGCTAGAAGTGCAATTGGAAGCCAAAAATCTCCAGTTGCCTCTGTGAGTGACACTTTTCTCCATTTGTCGCAGTCATATAATATAAACAACGATGTCGCTGTTGATAACTGGAAAGCTATGTTTGATTCAATACGGAATGCTGAAAAAGCAAACGAAACAATTGAAGACTTGAATGAATTTCCAACTTTCAGATTGGAAGATTTCTTTGATAAAGTAAGTACATAAACAACCTATAATGATATTAATACATCATTTTGTTGATATATGTTTCTCTTAGTTGACATTGGATTATTCCTACAGTTTAGAAAGTAACATTATTGAACTAATTTTTGAACAGGCTGTAGAACAAAGAAACAAAGATAACTTACCTACCTCAACAGTTGGTGATCCTGAAGAGGTCAGACCGTCTGTTGAAGAAGACGAACAAAGAAAGGAGAACATGATTTGTGATGACCATAACAATCAAACTCTCCTATCTTGACAGCCATACTAGGATCTCCATGGACAACATCACCATCTCTCCCACAACAAGAAGTCAATGCTTCAGAGCATGACAACACACTCGCATCACTAATAGGATCTGAGAACAGGGGAAGTGAGTTGACCTCACCAGTTGGTGATCCTGAAGAGGCCAGACCATCTGTTGAAGAAGACAAACAAAGAAAGGACATGATTTGTGATGACCATAACGAATCAAACTCTCCTATCTTGACAGCCATACTAGGATCTCCACGGACATCATCCCCATCTCTCCAACAACAAGAAGTCAATGCTTCAGAGCATGACAACACACTGGCATCACTAATAGGATCTGAGAACAGGGGAAGTGAGTTGGAAATTCAAGAAGATGTTGAAGCTGATAGAGAGTTAAGAACACAAGATGCCTTGCACATATTATCAAAAGTATGTGATGACTATGAAATCAGAAACAATGAAGAAGCAATCAAGGCCACAAACACCATTGTTGATATCATGAATGAACAGGTACAATTTATAATGATTATCTTAAACTCTAGAAGCTTTGTATATAAATTTTATAGATTTTATATAAGTTAGTGACATTGTGGATATCGTATTTGACATTGATAAATACATAATTAACATGGTATAGCATGGAGTTTCAGGAAGATAGGGAGGATGCGGCTGCATGCTCAATTGTTGAATATATGATGCAAGAGGGTCTTGAAACAATGGATGACACACCTCCTGAATGGAACGTGCAAAAACAAGGATATAAATGGATAGAGAAGATGCATGAGGAAAAAGAAAAAACTCCTGAAAACACAGAGAGAAGAATGACTGTCTACCAGGTAAAATAAGTAAAATTAACCTTATTATTTTTTAAAAAATGACTTGTATATGTAGTTGACAAAGCATGTAGAGTAGTTGACATAACTTGTATGTGAAGTTTACACGATATCTATTGTAGTTGACATAATTATATTAGTTATTGATATGGTTAGTATAATATAGTTGACATGATTTGTGATGGTAAATAACATTAAATTCACTGACAACAGAACCCTATTCCTATCTCTGAGATTCCACTGGCTGAAGCTAGAGAGGGACGGACTCATGCTGAAATGCGCCCCAGCCCAGTGCTACGATCACCATTTGAAATACGAGCTGTGCATATGAAACCAACCCTGAACCTGGATGAAAGAGATATCTACTACTACATAGTAGAAACTGAAGGAACAAATGAGTATGTGTAATTTAATTCTTTGAATCACTTCTAAATTTCTATGCAGTTGACATAATTTATGAATGATGTTTAAATGTTGTCTGCATGATTTCATTTCAGTGATACATGTGCTTACACTAATGGCTTTGTTTGGGCAAGCAAAGGAGTGTTTTCATCTCTGAAACCCCATACAGAAATCAATATAGGTGTAATTGATGTATGGGCAACATACCTGAACTTCAGAGAAAATGAAAGGGCAGAAACGTCACCTCCACGGCTGTTTCTAACAACATCCCCATGTGTGAGTAATCTAAATTTATACAAAAACTATTTGAATGACATATTTCACTCACAAAAAATGTTGAATGCAGTATTTGAATATAACAAATCGGGAGCCTCATTGGAATCCATTACAATCCAAGAACAACTTTATATCACGAATTGATCAAGAGACTAGTAGAATACAAGATTTTGATTGGAGAAAAATTGATTTGGTAAAAAATTTATTTTTGTACAAAGATCTCACAATGTCAACAACATAAATTTGGACAGGTGTTGTCAAATTCTTTTATCTAATATTTTCTCTCATATTATACAGGTCTTCTTCCCAGTTTTTACAAGTGGCTATTACTACCTTGTTGTATTTTGGATGAAGATCAACAAAATTGAGATAATAGATAGTGTCAAACCACCAAAAGGCAAGGATCCATTGGAAAACTATAGCATTGAAGTTGGAATACTGGTATGCTTTTTTCAATAAAATTGACATTATGTTTACATTTTGTTGACATAATTTATGCATCTTGTCAAAATGCTTTGTATAAGTAGTTTAGTTTTGTTTATATATTTGCAGAAAGATATGTTTGAGGCATACTTCAAAGAGAAGAACATATCAGGGCTATCAGAAAATATAAAGAAGTCTCCATACAAAGTTGTTCCTTTAGATTGGGCCACAAGCACCAATAAAGAAGACAGTGGTATATATTTGATGAGACACATGGAAACTTACTTTGGCAGAAAGGGAAGGGAATGGAATATTGGCTTTTCTCCACGTGGCACAAAGATTTTACAGATACTCAGAGGAAGATATTGTGAAGCGATGCTTACATCAAGGAGCAACAAGAAGTGTATGGATATGCTACGTGTCGCTGACGACTGGATGACTGCAAACAAGCACAGATTGTCTGAGTTACAGAAAAAGTTCAAGGAATGGTTTAGCTGTAGAAGCAAGAAGTAAACAACTGTTTTATTCTGATTTTGAACAAAAAGTGGTTTGGATATTTGATCTTATTATGTTTTTTAGATGGATATGTTAAACAATTATCTCAAACTGATTTTTAAACCATGCACTATATAGAAATATATCAAATGTCAACAACTAGAATTAAATGTCAACAACTATTTTTCTCTTATGAAATGTCAACAACCAGAATTAAAATGTCAACAGCAATTTTTTGTTATCAAATGTCAACAACTTGAATTAAATGTTAACATATATTTTTTCTTATTAAATGACAACTATTTTTTAATAAAGTGTAAGCAACTATTTTGTCTTATTAAATGTCAACAAGAAGTATACAACTATTTTTTCTTATTTTCTTAATTTGACATAAGTTATACCATAATTATAATACAATACATGTCAAAAGCTTGAATATAAATGTCAATAATTTATAGCAAAAATGTATACAACTTTTCAATAGGCATCATATAAAATGACAACAATTCAAAAACAATTTTTTTAATTAAAAAAACATTTTCCTTCCTTCCTCAAAAACAGAGTTAAACGGATTTGTAATCAAATTTAAAAGCCATTTCTCTCATATGTCACTTGAAAACCCCTCTCTCAAAAGAAGATTTATATAAAATTTCTCTCCCAACCACTTTCTCTTCTCTTAAATCTTCATGCCGATAGAAATCCAAAGTCGACATTCATTCAATTCCTAAACCTTCATCTACAATATCAAACTAGTTTGATTTATAAGCCCTTTTTATCTCCTGCCTAAAAAATAATTTCTAAAACAATGACAAGAGAATCGATTGAGCAGTCGCCCGTTGCCGGAAAAATGGCTTCCAATTTGGAGGTCAACACCAAAACGACTGAACCGACTCTTTCAGGTTAAAGATTACATTCGTTTTTAATTGTATGGCTTTAATTTTAGTTTTTTTAAAACAAAGTTTGAGTATTCAAAAATTTTATGTTTAGGTTTTCATAATTTAGTTATCTGATGAGTTTGAATTCTGCTTTTTTTGGGGGGGGGGTTGATTAGCTATGGAAATTGATGAAGGGTCGGAAGCTGGAAATAAAGAAACAGAGGAAAAATCTTCTTCAAGTTAAGTACTCCTCCTATATATTTAAATTACAATACTCCTCCTATATATTTAAATTACAATAATTATTGACATTAAAGGATGTCTGTTGACATAATGGTGTTGACATTTTGTAGTAGTATCTCAATAGCTATTGACATAGTGTAGAAAACAGGGTATGCTTGCCATTGTTATATATATGGCTGTTACGATGGCTGACTTATATGTGTACTTGCTATTGTCATGTAATTGTTATATATATGGTTAATATTAACAGGGTATGCTATTGACATAGTGTAGAAAACAGGGTACTTGCTATTGACATAGTGTAGAAAACATGGTATGCTTGCCATTGTTATATATATGGCTGTTACGATGGCTGACTTATATGTGTACTTGCTATTGTCATGTAATTGTTATATATATGGTTAATATTAACATAGGTAAGGATAATTTAATACAATACCTATTGTCATAGCTATATACATAGCTATAATACCTAGTTAAGGATTTTTTTGAATAGCAGTACATTGAACCAAAAAGAGGTATTGATATAGATTTGTTGTGTTTCATTTTGGATTTATTAACAGAGTATACTTAATGGCCAAACTTATTATTGATATAAATTTATTGTGTTTCATTTTAAACCATAAAAAAGGAAAATATCAAAGCAAAAAAGGAGTACCTCGGTATCTCAGAAAGAGTTCATGAATGTTGAGAAAAAACAAAAGAAAATTATAGAGAATGAAAAACAGAATCAGAATGCTCAAAAGGTATCTCAAAGGCTTCTAGTGAAAAGGAAGCCTTTGTTTTTTGTTGATGCAATAAGCCAGTTGAATGAGGCACAAATTAATTCTGTGAAGGATATGGGTTTCGAGAGTGTCTTGCATTACAAAATTGAATACATTCCTAGTAGATTAGCATTTTCTTTGTTGAAGAGCTTTGATGAAGAAAATTGTAAGATAAAGCTTTGTAATGGCAAAAAAAATTCATATCACGGAAGAGGATGTGGAGCTTGTGTATGGATTTCCAAGAGGTGACATTACTTACTGCAGGGAGAAGTGGAAAAGTAATGTACCTTTCATGAGGGAGTTAGCAGAACAATGCGATACAAAACCAGGAAATGTGAACCATAAAGCTGTTGAACAACTTATGTTAGCAGATAAGGAAGGAGGACCACAGTTCAAGAGATTGTTCTTGGTCCTATTAGAATCTGCATTGATTGAGCCTTCAACATGTGGAATGATAAAATCTAAGATTGGAGAGATAGTTGATGATTTGGATAATGTTAGAAATATCAACTGGTGCTCATATACAATCTCTGTGCTCAAGTTTGCTATTGATAATTGGTCGAAGACAGAGAAGAACGCCTTTGCAGGACCACTTCCCTTCCTCATGGTATGTTTTACATTTTGCATTACATTACTTATTGAAATGACTTATATGTGTAGTTGATATAGCTTGTAATATAGCTGACATAAGTTGTATTAGTTATTTAAGTGGCTTCTATATTGAGTTGACACTATACACTAGTAATTGACATGCATTTTTTAACATGTGCAGCTTTGCTACTTAGATAGAGTTATACAAGACAAGCGTCCTGTTCCTCGCTCACTTCCGTTAATGAAAGGATGGAAAAGTGAACATCTTCAGGCTAGAGAAGATAAAGAGATCAGAGAAGGAGTTTTTGGTTTAGGACGTATAAAGAAGAGATATGTTTTGGACAAGGAGGAGCAGCAGGGGGAGGGGGAGGAGCAGCAAGAGGAGAAGGAGCACGAGCAGGAGGAGCATGAGGAGGAAGAGGAGGAGGATGAACATGTACCTCATCCACAGATTACTCTTGACAGTGGAGTTGGGTCTTCTCATAATCTACAAATACCAAAAAAATTCATAAAGAATGTAGTAACAAGCATTCTTGACTTGAATCACTGGAAAATCAATCTTGTCAAGACCCTTAAAGAAGCTCCTCCACATATCAAAACTAACTATTTATTCGGAATGTTGTGTGATATGGCTAGATCTTCAGTTGGAAGCCAAACACCGACAATTGAGGCTGTGAATGAGAAGTGTCAACTATTGTCCAAGATGTTTGAGGAAGACAAGCTTGAAACTTTTGATCGTTGGAAAATAATCTTTGAATCAATGCTTCTTGCTCAAAAAGAAAAGGAAGCACTTGAAGATTTGGCTGAATTTCCAACTTTCAAAACGCCACGTTTCTTGGATAAAGTAAGTACATCATTTTCTTTACATATGTTTCTCTGAGATGACATTAGATTAATCCTGTAGTTTAGATACTTACATTGTAGAACTAATTTACAAGCAGTATGCAGAGCAAGGAAATAGAGAAAATAACCCTACTTCGCCAGTTTCTAATCCTAAAGGGGTGAGCAAAATCCTATCTTTTGTTATTTAGAATCAATTGAAATTAAATTGATATTAATTATAAATTACTAATTGAATAGGCTGCCGAAGAAGGAGAAGGAGAAGGAACAAAAGAGGACACAGTGGTTGATTACAGTAATGAATCAGCCTCTCCTATCTTACCACCAGCTGCAGGCCCAACGGATGACGCATATGTTGAAACGAACAAAGAAAAGCAGCAGGACAAAGGGAAAGAGAAAGAAGAGAATATTGTTAAAGTAAAATAACTAAACTATGACTAAAATGACTAAATTGTTTTTTATATGGCTTATAGTGAAGTTGATATTTGGTTTTAATTGTTGTTGACATGTTTTTTGTGTAGTTGACATGACTTGAAAGTGAAGTTGACATTTGGTTTTAACTGTTATTAACATGGCTTCTGTGTGTAGTTGACATGGCTTCTGTGTGTAGTTGACATGGCTTCTGATTGTTGTTGACATGGCTTCTGATTGTTTTTAACATGACTTATAATTGTAGTTGACATCGTTGTATGTGTTGTTGACATAGTATGTAACATAGTTGACATGGCTTGTACATGTAGTTGACATGACTTGTATGTGATGTTGACACGAGATGCACCATAGTTGACATAATTATATTACTTGCTGACATGGCTAGTATACATATTTGGCATAATTTTAATTGTAACTAACATGAATTTTATTGCACTAATAACAGATTGTTGTTCCATTATTGGAGATTCCAGTGTCAAAAGTCAGAGTGAAAAAGTCTCATACTGAGACGCACTCTGACCCATTCATAGGCTATCCACTTGACATAAGAGCTGTACATACAAAAACATACCTGGAACCTAATGAAAGAGATGTCTACTACTACATACTAGAAACAGAAGGAGTAGACAAGTAGGCATCATTTAATTATTTCATTGCTCTAAAAAATATTTTTAGTTTTCTGTGCAGTTAACATGATTGAAGAATGTTGTTCTTGTGTCGTTTGTATAACTTCATTTCACAGATGCATGCGTTTATGAGGATGATTTTGCTTGGGCAACCAAGGAATTGTTTTCGTCACTGAAGCCCCATGAAGAAATTAATGCTGGTGTAATTAACGCATGGGCTTCACACCTGAACAACAGAGAAAAAGAAAGGCCCACAACATCACTTTCACGCTTTTTTCTGACTACATCTCCATGTGTAAATAATCTTAAATTATAGCTAAACTGTTTGAATCAGACGTCTCCTTAACCAAACATGTTAAGTGCAGAATTTCAATGTAACAAATCGGCCGGATAATTGGGATGCTTCGAAAGCAAGGAAGAATTTCATTTCTCAGATAGATAATGAGATTCAAAGAAGACCAGATTTCAACTGGAGATAAATTGATTTGGTAATAACATCTCACAATGACATTTACGTAAGAATATGAACAGGTGTTCTTTGGATATAATTTTATCTTTAATGGCATTTTATCTTTCATGTCATACAGGTCTTCTTCCCAGTTTGTGCAAATTTCCATTACTATCTTGTAGTATATTGGATGAAGAAAAATACCATTGAGATAATAGATAACAGCAAGCCACATAAAGATATGGATCCGTTCGAGAAGTATGACATTGATATTGGTTTAATGGTATGCTTTTATCTATGTTATTGACATATTCTCTACATTTGGTTGACATAATTTCCACATCATGTTAAAATGCTTTGTTTGTGTAGTTTGATTTAGTTATTTATATATTTTGCAGAAAGATATGTTTGAAGCATACTTCATAGAGAAGAAAATGTTAAATATTTCAGAAAATATAAACAAGTCTGCACTCAACTTTCTGCATTTAGAATGGGCCACAAGCACGAACAAGAAGGACTGTGGTGTCTATTTGATGAGGCACATGGAGACCTATGTTGGCAAAAAGGGCAGTAAATGGGATATTGGCTTCTCTGCACGTAGTGTAAAGATTCCCCAGATACTCAGAGGAAGGTATTGCTACACAATGATTTCATCGATTTACAATAACCAAAGGTCGCCGATGTTACAACTGGCGCATGATTGGATGGAAGCAAACATGGAGAAATTGCTTGAGCTAAACAACAAGTACAAGAAGTTGTTTAGTTGTAGAAAGAAGTAAACAAAAAGTGATATTAATGTTAAATGTTGACATTGCTTTGCGTGTAGTTGACCTGGCTAGTGCGTGTAGTTGACATAGCTAGTGCGTGTAGTTGACATGGCTAGTGCGTGTAGTTGACATGGCTAGTGCATGTAGTTGACATGGCTTGTAACACAGTTGACGTCGCTTGTACGTGTAGTCATATAATACATTTCAATAGACAACAAATCAAATGTTAAAAACAAATAAGAAAATGTCATCAATTTAAAAATAAATCTTATAATTAAAAAAAAACAAATATTTTACCCCCTATTTGGCACATGTACATGAATTATGGTCATATAATACATGTCAATAGACAGCAAATCACATGTTAAAACATATAAAAAAAATGTCAATAAACTGTATAAAATGTCAACAACTAAATAATTCTCATATCAATAGCCAAAATTAAATATCAACTACTAATAAGAAAATGTCAATAACCTGTAGCATATATTAAAAACTCAAAAACAACTATGTTTGTTAAAAAAGAACAATTATGTCTACTTTCTGCCACAACTCCTGGCATTATGATCAGTCACTTTATGACACTTTCCACAACGCCTATGAAGTTTACTTGCTTTTTCAATTGCTTTCTCTATGCTCGACTTAATCCTGCTTTTCTTGTCACTTGCACCTCCCTTTGTACTAAGCACATCTGGAGCATGAGCAGTTATGTCTTCAGGTACAGCAATACCATATATGTTCATGATGGAATCATTTTTATCAACTGATGAAGATCCAGTAGTGTCATCAGTAAAAATTTGAGGAGCAATACCCGCAAGCAAATTATCCAATGCAATCAGATGATTTTTATTCTTAAAAGCTCGTTGATATAGACCAAAGTAACGTCCATGACACCTGTTCCCAATCTGTAGCTTGTCATCTTCGTTAGAACCTGCAAACATATAACATGTCAATATCCTATATAAATTATATGTACACTAAATCTGTAATATGTCAACAGCCTATACAGTTTATGTCAACACAAAATTGAAATACTCTAAACATGAGTGTTTTTTGTTAGATACAGAGAATGTTGGCGTCTTGTTTGAGCAACATATGACAAATCAACTGAAATATCTATAGGAAACAGTTCACATACCTTTGCCCAACGCACTTTCATCACTCGTGAGACCATGAACTGCCTTCAATAAATCACTTTTCAGCCACCGGTTACCAACATACTTCTCTGGAATATTGTTGACATCTTTGTTTCTGAGGACGAAGAAAAGGTGGCTGCATAGGTAACCACACCTTTCAAAGAGTTTACACTCACAATCAAATGACTCAGTCTCTTTCTCATGTGTAACTGTGAAGGTCTTCTTTCTAGCATCAGAAACTTTAAAGACCTCGATGTTCTCCAAAGTGGACATGCTAATCATCCGACAACTCTTATCAGCCTCAGAAATCAATTCTTGTACCACTCTAAACATCCTATCCGTGTATACAGATGCCAATTGCTTCTCAAATGCTAAATCAGTGGCATATTTTGGAGAGATTATAGAATCATAATAGTCAAGCCTTTCAGTTTGATTCCTTTGAGCATCAATGGCGTTGTTATACTGAAGAGTGAAGTCAACAAAATTAAACAACGGTTTCGAGTACCTCTTAAAAAAACTATTTTCAGATTCTGAAAAAGATGTTGTTCTCATTAAAGAACCCATAGGAACATCTCTAAAGTAGGCTGGGATCCACATATGTCTAACAGCAAACATGTCCTTAAACCATTTATGATCTTCCATACCATATTTTTCAACAATACCAGTCCATAATATGTCAAACTCTTCTGGATCTAACAATTCTGACCAAACACAAGCCTTAAACTCCTTACTAAACTGTTCTCTGTTAGAAATAGATTTAGGTATTTTCTCGAACAACTTGCTCATAATATGCCACATGCACAAATGATGCCTTGTATCGGATAATACCTTCTCAATTGCAAGCCTCATTCCCCAATCTTGGTCTGTGATTATGATCCTTGGAGCAACACCCATGCATTCAACAAACACAGTAAAAAGCCATGAGAATGCATCACAATTCTCACTGGATACAAAACCAGCTCCAAATGCAATAGGACACCCGTGATTGTCTTTCCCGGTAAATGGACCAAACACCATACGATACCTATTGAACAAATAGATCAACACAAAACATCAACAAAATTTTCATAATAACCAAAGTCAACAAATTTTTTCATAATTACCAAGTATAATAAATAAACTACCTATTTGTCGAATATGTTGTATCAAATGCTACAACATCTCCAAACATGTGGTAGTGTTTTCGAGACTCTGCATCAGACCAAAATAAGCTCACTAACTTATTATCATCGGGTGATAATTGATATTTGTAAAAAAAGCCTTCACAAATTCTCTTCTTCTCTTGCATCTGATTTAGGATCATTTGAACATCCACTTCTTTCAGTTTTTCTTTAATATCACGAGAACAATTCCTAACATCATTCAACGTACACCCAACAACATCATAACCACCAAAAAACTCCTTTAATAAGTTGAAAGTTGAAGTAGGACCGATGTTAGCTTTGGTGCAATCTTCAACAAACTTGTGATGAACATCATTCATACTGCGATTTCCTTTCATAAATCGCTTATGATCTTTGTCAACCATAGCATGATTGTGTTCCTCAATGAATTGATGCACAAGATAATATTTAACACCACAATCAGAATAAAACTTGAAACTGATCCTTGCTCCACATCCACACCTTTTTGTGCCACGTCTGCGTTTCTTCTTTGAAGTAACTTCATCGTCATCTGATACGTTCACATCGTCAGATATAATTACGTCGACATCCAACGGATCAACTGTATGAAAACCTTGTCTGTTGCAGACAACATACTGAAAAGTAATAACACCACCACTAGACCTATTTCCAAATCTTCGAAAATCAAAACAAGCCTCTTGAGCATACTTTTCATAGAAGCAAATTCCCTCCTCAAGTGAAGAAAATTTTTGACCTTCATAAGGCCTCAACTCAGCCTTGCAAATTGGAATAACAGGTCCTACTACATGATGGAAAAATATGTCAACAACCTAAAACAGATAATGTGAACTACGATATCTTAACTGACCAACACCTTAATCCAGAATCAAAATGTCAAAATAAGCAGCACCAACATATCAGTCATCCTATCATGGACTATCAACCATAGCCATAACCCCTTCCTCCAACAATAAACACCACAACAGGGGTTCTTCAGACAGGGGAGGGTGCATTTTGCATTTTGCATTTCAGCAGGGGTTTTTCGTATGTCAAAAAAATGTTAACAACGAGTACAGCTAAATAAAATATTTAACATGTAACAGACATCATGTCAACATATTTGCATTTATATCAATAAAACTTCAATTCAAATCAGAACATAATGTCAACTATCATATCTTAAATGACCCACAACAGAATCAAAATCTCAAAATATGCAGCACTAACACAACAACACCAACATCTTAGACATCCTATCATGAACCGTCAACCCTACCCATAACACCTTCCTCCACCAACAAACACCACAGCAGAAGCTCTATAGCCAGGGGAGAGTGCATTTTGCATACAACTATTGTGCATGTTAACAAAGCGTATATCTACATACAATATTTAACAGGTAACATACATGATATCAACAAATTTGCATTTATGTCAACCGAAAGTCAATTCAAATATCAATAACTGCGGATTTATGTCAACAGAGTATAATTCACCAACAAATTACAAAAAAGGCATGTTAATGAAAACCAATCCAAATTACCTTCACCATTAGTCGACATCGACTCGGAATAAGATGAAGAATCCATCAGATAACACCTTACCTTTTGATTACGAATTGAACTCGAAGCTACATATGAAAAAAATAAAAATAAAAATGATTAGGAACAAATTCGACTGGGCATCAACAAATAAAGCATAAAAACAGAATCAAAGTCGATAAAATCAACCTAAAAACTTCAGATTCAACCAAACTGCGTCGAATTGGTCGTTGAAACCGTCGAAGCAGAAATCGTCGAAAATTGATATGCTGAGGAATCGTTGAAAGCGTCTGTGTTCTAATTTTCGACTCAATTGAATCAGAAAACGTTGGAATCAATGGCCTCAGAGAGATCTCTGAGAAATCGCAAATCGCCAAACGCTAATCTCACATAACGCTGAAGAACCCTAAATTAAACCGCGAAATGACCATTATACCCTTTCGTATTAAATTAATTTAAAAGTATTTTTTGTGTGGCAAAATCTGGACCACTCATTTAATTAAAATGAGTGGCTGATGTTGCATCTCATTTCTCAATTAGCAAAAAAAATCTCAATTGATCATGGACCTATATATATATGTTTTTTTGATTTTTCAGTTTTTTCATATAATTTCAATTTTTTGATTTAGTTCGATTTTTTATTTCGGTTTTTCAATTTTTCAGTTTGGTTTGGGTTTTGAACTAAATTTAATTTTTCAGTTTTGGTTCAGTTTGGGCAAAAATCCGAACCGAGACCCGAATGCTCACCCCTAGTGAGGTGGTAAAAAATTACAGACATTTAAAATGAATTAAAAAGCTGATTTTTCTTTTAAAAAAAATTGATACACCAAATTCATTTATTTATATTTTGTCATCTTTGAGTCGGCGGAGAGAGAGTTGAGACTCGTGCGGCAGAGCCGTATCTGAAAATAATACTCCAAAAAGGCAAATTATGCATCTTAGCATTAAGAAATGCAATGTTGGCATATAAACAGTCAATAGCCTTTGAGAGAAACAGGGCATAGTTACTGTGTCTATAAAAAACTAATGCCATTGTACCCTTCTGTGTCTATAAAAAACCGAAGCCCTTACTGGATGTACTAAAATTTGGCTACAAGCGAACTCAAGCAACTTGCAACAAACCATTGTGCCTAAGTAACGCTTCGGGGGAGGGTTCGCGTCCACGGAACTCCACAAAGACCTGACCAAATATTTTGGAAAATTAGAGATCATGTAAAAATCTTTTGTTGTACTATAATATTTTTACTTAAAAGAGTAGGATATCCGAAGTATCATCACTTCTAACCTCTAGAGGTGCTTTTCCGCCTCCAAGAGCAAGAACTGTTTCTCGAAACCTATTGCCTGTTTCCTTCACCGCCTGTCACAAGGGTTAGTCACAAGGTGTAAGAAAGCCAGTTGCATTAACTTTCCGTGATATGCATATGAGCACCAAAACGAGAGGACATCAAAAATACCTTATCATTATTTAATCCGGCATCTTCAAATGCTGAAAATGCATCAGCTGACAAAACTTCAGCCCACTGCATGAAGATATGGACATCAGTTGGTGTTAGCAAGAAAACTAGAAATTGGAAATTAGTTAAGTTCAAAATTCAAGCATGGAGTTTCTCTACTAAGGAAATATTCAGGGTAATTTTTGCCTAATGCTGTAGATCAAGAAATAGTAACGAATTGAACCAGAAAAGCATTTGAAAGGTTAAAGAGCACCCAAGTGCATACCCAAGCATTAATGCAGAGAGGCCAAAAAATTACCTTGTAGCTGTAGTATCCAGCGGCATATCCACCAGCAAATATATGACTGAAACTGCAAAGGAACTTATCCTCTGGAAGTGGAGGAAGCACTTGAGTCTTTTCAGAAACTCTTCTGTCAACATGGAAGATTGACTCCGAACCACCAGGGACATACTTCGTGTGCAACTCTAGATCAAGAGTGGCAAATCGCAGCTGAAATATACATGAGAGTATATAAGTAGTTTCCATGGCAGTCAAATGTAATCATGCAGTAGCAATGTTATCAATCTCGTATGGCGGCTTATGGCGGTTTGCCTAAAAACCGCCACAGGGATATGGCGTATTAGTATGGCGGATATGGCGGTCAAAAATTAAATAAATAAAATAATACTTATATATTTATATATAATTCAAAAATTAAAAAATATTAAAAATATAACATCTAAAACACTTTAAACAATTAATAAAGCATAATATACCACTCTAACAACCATGTTTCTTGCATAATGCCCTATTCCTAAATGCAGTACACACGCAATGTTGTCAAATGTCGGATATGGCGGTGCTATGGCAGCGACATGGTGCTATGGCGTTTCCACCACCGAACGCCATGGCGCCGCCATATCCGCTATTTGATAACATTGTGCAGTAGCATACTTTTTTATAAGTGAGAAATGGAACCCTGCTGAATAAATCAACAATCATTTCGATAACACTGCACTCACTTGTCTAAGACTTAAAGAACCAGCACGGAAAGTCCTAGCAGCAAGAAGCTTTTTGTATATGTCATCTGGAATGCTTTCACCAGTTTCATAATGCTTGCCAATACTCATCAAGGTATCTCTGCAAACAATTACACATTAAATCTTATCAATGAGTAAGATGACTGGAGAAGAATCAAAGAGTTTCTTATATCGAGGAGCATGTCATTGAGTGTTGGGACAGAATCAACATAATAGCAGCTTTATAATCAGCAGGTTGGATACAAATATTGTTTTAGGTTCAATTTTCAATTCTGAGACGTATCACAAGAACTAGTCAGGTCTACAAAAATAGGAACAAATGGCACCAAACAGGAAAACCTGACCATGAGAGGTGGCCTAATAAGTATAAAAGTTAAGTATAACAGATCCTGGTTATTGGAAAGATAGGACATTAAAAATATATATAAGCAAGTAAAAATACCTACCTATGGTAGCACCAATTTTCCATGAACTGGGAAGGCAGTTCCACGGCATCCCACTCTACATTCCTTATACCAGCAACCAAACCCTCATCTTGCTTTGTCAGCATATGCTGAAGTGCATGGCCAAATTCATGGAATACAGTCTCAACCTACAAGTACCATGAGAATCAATCACATAAAGAGTAGCTAAAACAAAGAATAGCACCAGAACTTCAGAGTTCAGACTTGGCAACTTTTTTCTCCAAAATCATTTCACACGTGTTTGTCAATAATTGGGAAGATTTCATGCCATAGCATATTAATCTATGTAACTTGAGGGAGCATATATAACAAATTTGGGACAGGCAAGTATTAACTAAATTTCATTAATACTTCTTTACACCTTAAAATGTGATTTAAGGGCCCAAAAGGTGCAGTCTCATGCTTAGTGCACAAACTGGAGTAGCTGCCACTAGCAAAGTAACATAGTCCAATCATAAACTGTTATAACTTATACTCCATCCATATACATCTTCTAGTTGGTAGTACAAGAAACATGTGCATACCTCACGGAATGTCATAAGGCTTGGCTTGTCCCCTACAGGTGGCATTTGGTTGCACACCATGTGGGCAACAGGCAACCTAGGAGAGGAGCCATCTCGTGACATGACACGACTTCGGCCAACTACTTCATCCATCCATGCTCCTCCTCGTTTCTCAGAAGGGCGAGAATATGGATCAAAATAGAAGTATGCAATAGGGTTACCTGAAGAAGCATTGACACGATAAAATCGAACATCATTTATCCAAACCTACAGAAAAAATATAATTCTGTTAGTGACAACCCCGTGCATCATCAGATAAGCTGGCTCTAAATCTTAAAACATAGATACAGAAAGTATCTTACTGGAGCTAAGCCGTCTGCAGGCTCAACAGTGATCCCAAACAACTTGTTTGCCAGACTGAAAAGACCATCCATAACTTTAGGCAAAGAAAAGTAAGGTCTCAACTCTTCCTGTTGAATTCACTAAATGTGATCAGATTGTATGTTCAGAAGAAGTAAGTAGGTAGATAGGAAGTGCATTGAATCATACTAAAAGCAATCAAAGTTCTGCCATAAAGAAGATGCACAAGAAACTGTCACTACAGCTTCTAAATTCTAATTCTACACAAGTACATTATTTGCGAAAGCACAGAGCAAACACAGAGTGACTAACAAGAAATATATGTCCAAATCGGATCTCAAAAGCCCAAAGTACCAACATAAAATAAATACTATTCATCAGCAGACTAAATTTATTCAGATAAGATTAACAATCAAAGAATGATAACTAGCATTGAGGAATACATTACTGTAAGGAGCCTTTTCTAACATAAGCAGTAAGCAGTAAGCAGTAAGCACTAAGCACAACTTACTTGGCAAACAAAAATATGAATAAATAATCATGCAACATCTCTATGCAGGAAATGCAAAGGAACAAATAAATAGTGGAAGAGTATCAGAATTAAAGCAAGCAGAAAGTAAGTACGTATTTCATAAAAGATAAAGACACCGCATGCTTTTGCATTTTCTACAATTCAAAAACTAGTCTTTTGAGAGAATAGATAGATACACTAACTCACCTCATTTATTTCATACTTCGATTCACGAAGTCTCTCACTCCAAAAGCTAGTATCCCAATGATTTAAGTCGTCAGCTTCTGGAGCACCTTGACTCTTTGAGAAAACTTTGAGGTCTTCCATATCTGCCAGGCCAAACAACAATGTCAATGCAAAATCTCCCTATAAAAGTCTCCTTTAAAGTCAAAGAGATACTATGTTGCTACGTTCCTGTTAATATAGTATATGAATTCTATCCCACATCGGTTATGTAACATAGCCTAGCTTAGTTTCTTGTACTATATATATGTTGCCTATGTTTACTAATGAGATATACAACTACTTTCTCCACTATGTCTCTATATTTATGTGTTAAGAAATCATACTACCTTGAACTGCAGAATTCCAGGATGCAGATCGAAGTTTTTCAAGGAGTTCTTCTGCTTTCTCAACAGTTGCCATCTTGCTGGCCATACTTACCTGATAAAGATCGCCTCATTAGGAATTTCTACAGATAGTTATACAGAAAACAAGGTATCATACCTCTGCGTAGTTATTATATCCAAGAAGCTTAGCCTTCTCCAATCTAAGCTTCAATATCTGGTCAATGATTGCTGTGTTATCCATATCTCCACTCGAAGCACGACTTATATAGGCACGATAGACTTCCTCACGTAAGGTTCTATTCTTAGCATGCTGCATAACAGCCATAAAACTAGGAGCATCCAAAGTAATAATCCAAGGCCCATTCTCTGTGGTGGCATTTTCATGACCCTGTATACATTGCAAAAATGAAAATAAGCAAGAGCGCCTAATTGACAAGTGATAACATATCAAATAAAAAGATAGAGGTATAACCAAATAAATCATCCAATGTAATTACCTTAGACACTGCTGTTTGTGCACCCAGTCCGAGAGCAGTAGCTGGCAAACCTTCGATATCTTTCTTATCTGTTATTAATTTTTCAAATTTCTTTGTCGAATCCAAAACATTCTCCCCAAACTTTTGTGAGAGTTTAGCTAATTCCTGCAACAATTCAATAGAGGAAAATGTGATTATTTTACAGAAAAAGGTCACCAGAAAAACTTCCAAATGTTCAGATATTGGCATACTAATTACTATGCAACAGATATTTGTAAAACTAAGAGTAACAATAGGGATGACTGATTAGAAATATGCACATTCCATCCACATTTCATGATCATAGTTACACTGGTTCTGCTTTAAAAATGAATATGCTGGAGCGTATGCATAGCATTGTGTACACAAGCAACGATGAACTCTTGAAATCCCAGGAGGATCAACGATAGCATAATAAACATAGTCAAGTTCATTCAAGATCACATATTTTGTAGAAGATACCTGTTCGATCTTGTTGAACTCCTCCCTTTTATCATCTTCAAGTCCAACACCATTCAACACAGCCTCCTTTATTTGTGCTGCAGAAATTGTTCAATGAGGAAGGTCGTCAAGATCAGAATGCCAATATAAACATCCTAATAATAAAAGGATGAACTAAGCAAAATCACATAATATCAAAAAGAAATACGAAATCGTCTGAATCCAGAAATCATAGTAAAGACAGGCGTTTCAATGCACCTTCAACTATCCGTTTGCGGGCATCACTGAGCTTCTCCCAATCAGGAGATTCTCTAATAGCTTTGAAGGCATTGTAGATAGGCTTGCTCTGCCCTAACTTAAGCTCAAATGCCACTTTTTCCGGCTACAAAAGCCAAAGAAAGAAAACAACATACAAATCATGTTATCAACTGAATACACATACGTATATAGAGTTGCATTTAATCCGTATACGCACCTGGACTTCTTCTATGGCGGAACGGAGATCGGCGTTATCTTTGACGGCCTTGAGATGCGAAACAGCGCCCCAAACCACAGCCATACGGTCGACTAACCTCTCCAGCGGCTCCACCAACTTCGGCCACGTCGGTTCCACCGTCCTCTCCAGTTCCGCCAGGTCAGATTCCTATAAATTCCTCCAATCCAATTAACTCGAAATTCCAACGCGTAACAATTCAATTCAATTCAATCAACAAGGAAAAACACCAATACGAGAAATTCAAAAACACGCACCGATTGCTTGAGCAGCGCACGGATTCCGGGGCGGACGTGTTCGGCCTTGATCGAATCGAACGGCGGGAAGTCGAAGTCCTTGAGCAGAGGATTGGTCTCGATCTCCGCCATTTCCGCGACGTCGGATAAAGGCGAGGCGCAGAAGGACCGGACGGAGGGCGGAGAGGGAGGGAGGTGAGTTCGGTTGATCGGTTTGCGATGAGCGCGGGTGCGGAGAAGGCAGAGGGAGAAGGAGGAAGACCAGAGGGGACAGGGACGGGATTTGAGAGGGGGGCGAGGGTAAAATGGGAAACGAGGTCTGAGAGAGGAGGGTTTTATGAGACAGGCGGGTTGGAAATGGATAGACCGAGTGACAGATAACAAGGAAGCCATGAGAAGAAAAAGGAAGGGTAGAAGGATAAGATGGCTGGAAGAGAAAATCTGGGGAAATGGGGCGCGGGTACGGTTCGTATCCATCCGGATCTAATCTTGCTCACCACATCAACTCAATAAAAGTGTTTTGTAAATTGTTACAAGCAAATGAAATGAAATGAAATGAAATTAATCAAACGCATACGAGTCATTATTTATTAAGAGGATGGCGTCGTCTCTAAATTAATTTAGTAGTACGAGTCAACGTGACTAATGTCGCTATTGCCTATGGATATATTATTATTTAGACAGTGCAAGCGTGGAAGATTTCACGAGCGATACAAATTATACACCAGTTAATCCATTATAACTTAATTGGAAAAGATATTATTTTATATTTTCATTTATTATCAATTCACATGTCTTATTATATAAATTCTTCTTTAATTAATTTGGTAGTATATACACCCTTCCACCCTTAAGAATGGTCTACTTAAGTTTTAGTACAGAATTTAAAAAATGTAAAAGAAAAGGAGTTAAAAAAGTTAGGGGAATATAAATCTCATTTTTATATATTACTATTTTTTTAATAAAATGAGAGCGAAATGAGTTTAGTGGAATATTTGACCTATTATTATTATTTAAGGTAAAAAGTGAAAGTAGACAATTAATAAGAGGCAGATAAAAATGATAAAAGTGGACAATTAATTAAGACGAATGAAGTACTTCTGACTTCTCTATCTACAATTGTCAAATAATCTAGACCGAGCAATCCACATTAGCACTAAGAGCACCCACAATGGGGCGCCCGATGGCTCCATCGTGGGTGCCCGCCCGATGGCACGCCCTACGTCCACGCCCTAAGCTTCGGGCGCGGAAGAAGCGCGGACGATGGCCTATCGTCTGCGCCATCGGGCACCATTATGGGCTCCGCGAACGATGGCAAGCGTTTTTTATTTTTTTTTAAATGCTAAATTCGAAAAATTTGTATAAATACCCCTACCCCGGCTTCATTTGTAACATTTCGTTTCACGATTCCACTCTCGAAACTCACATTTACTACGAAATGGATTCAAGTCTCAATAGTCCATGTTTAGTGGTGATGCGCGTTGGCCGGGTACAGAACCCGACGAATATCGGCCATTCGATGCCAACATGCAGTACGATCCCGAATTCAGTACGGATTCGTATGGTTTGTCTAACATGGAGCCGTCTCCAACCCGACCCGCCGCCACCCCATCCGCCGCTGCCGCCCCCGCCAAAAAGAAGAGAATCCGGCACCGCGCGAACAAGTTGCCACCTCCGGCAATGAATGAAGAGTAAACCCCCGGCCGTACGAACTACCAGCCGGATGAAACCCTCGTCTTGGCGAGGTGTTGGGTGGATATATTGGAGGACCCGATATTCGCCAACAACCAGAAGCAGCTCGTGTACTGGGAGCGCATCGCCGAGCGCGTACAAGCGCCAACGGGAGCAGCTCCGCAAGCACTGGATCAGGTGAAGAAGCAAGTCAACCTGTTCACGTCAGAGTACGAGAAGTGCGCGAGGGAGCAGGGGAGCGGTGAGAGCTTGAGTGACGTGCGCGATAGAGCGCTGTTGTCGTACCAGTCCCTGTACAGCGACTTCAAGCATTTGGGCATCTGGGCGCTCTTGAGGGACAAGCAGAAGTTCCAAGGCGAGATTCTGCACACCGGTGCGACAAAGAGGACGAAGACCACCGCCGCTGGTGGTTACACGAGCAGCGAAAGCGGAACTCGTCCGGTGGACGGACCTCAACCGGACGTACACGGAGGAGGAGAGTTCCGGTACACCGATGCCCTCCCGGCGTCCCATATGCGTCAAGGCTGCGAAGAACAAGGGGAAGGTGACGGCGACATCATCCTCGACCGCCGCCACCCCATCGCCGCTCCCGGTCCCGACCCCGACCCTGAGCCCGACTGCTGCCGCGTATGTGGGCTTGGCAAGAGCCTCGATGGCGCGGACGTTGTTGCAGACTCACAAGGCCCTTGAGAAGTGCACGGACCCCGCCAAAGCCGAATACCTCCAGGGGTTGATCGATGAGCTGCGCCGGGAGTTGGGAATTGCGTAGATTAGCCAACTTGAATTGTGTAACTTTGTTAATCAATGCAGTCTTCGCCGGTTTTTAGATACTCGTTGTGTTTTTTTAATTAGTTTGCATTATATATATGAAAATATTTAAATTAATTAACTAAATAATAGTAAAACATATAGGGCGCGCCTTAGGGAGTCCCTTAGGGCGCCCCACTGTAGGTGGGAGGGTAGGAGGATAAAAATAATGATGTAGCGGTACATAGAGTGCCTTAGGGCGCTTGCTAATGCTCTAAAATTGATTTAGGCTTGACATGATTGTTTCTATAACTTCGGACCCACTTGGTGGAATCATTTGTCCTGTGCTATGTGATAACACTAGTTCTACTATATGTACTTCTTCAAGCATAATATAAATAGACTATTTCGTATTTTAAAATTAAACAGATTATAAATAAATATTACTCCATGAGGGAAATAATCAAACAAAAATGCATAAGATTAAACGTTCCGATGGTCAATAATTAACCAAAAATACAGAAGGTCATTATTAATCAGTTTTATGTTGTTTAATAAAATTCGGGTTTGATGTTATTTTTAGATCTTTTTTGGTCATCGTTTATTAAAATGACTTAAAATAATCAAACAAAAATGCATAAGATTAAAAGATTAGATGGTCAATAATTAACCAAAAACACGGTTCATTCGATCAGATGCATCAACTTTGCCGAGCACTCATAGGGGTATGATACGAGCCTCCCATATTCTAAACCCTAATTTTGTTATTTTTTATTTATCATATATTTTCCATATATGCTTAGGATACAATTTGATTTACTTTATTTTCGTTTCCAATATATGATTAATATAGTGTCTTGTCTAAAATTATTGTTTAAAGTTTCCAGTGCCAATTTATTGGCCAATGGAATTTAGAGTAATGCCATATTAATGTTAAAAATTCATATACTATGTTTTGGCAAAAAAATAAAATTGATTCAACCCAAATTTTGGTATACTTTGCAATAATATAAATATTTTTTCAATATTCACATTATATTTAAAACAAGCAAAATAAACTTATATGAAATCACCAATAAGAAGCCATTGCAGATAAAAAAGATGTAACTGCAAGTTTCATATGATATTAATTCATTTTGTACATATATAATGGAGAGAAAATAGGAATCTAAGAGCATGACAATTTCGTATCCCTTCCTTATTTTACTTCACCCCATTCAAGTCTCTAAATGGACCACAGATTTGCTGCCTGTTTGAATAAAAGCAACAACAAAATGGAGTTACACCAACTTTTTCATTTTTAGAACAACATTTCTATGCAAGATGTGCCTACCTTCTTAGTTTTTGTACTTCATGGTCTCTTTCTCAAAGCCAATTGTGGGGAACTGCTTTGCATACTCCTCCACGTCGTGGCGAAGTTTTGCAATCTCCGATTGGAACGAAGGATTGGACAGTGTGGCCACAAAGTCTTTCAGTTTTGTGCCTGCATAGTTTCAAGTATATTTGCTTGAAGTTGTTGGAATAGAATGAAGACACTTACAAATACAAATATGATGCTAACATAAGATAGTAGAGTTAGAACCTTTAGTTTCAGCCTTAACTTTGACAGCCAATTGCACAGCAGAATCAAAGAAGTGAGCAACTTTGGCAAAATCCTCCTCTAAGAATCCTCTTGAAGTAAGAGCAGGGGTACCTAACATAACAAGGGTGTTAAAAATTGGCGACGAGACAAATTATCATGTTAAACTTGAGAAAGAAAGAAGCGCGCGCACCCATCCTGATGCCACCGGGAACCATAGCGGATACATCTCCAGGAACGGTGTTTTTGTTTGCTGCAATATGGACAGCTTCCAACACCTTCTCCACCCTTGAACCATCAATGCCCTGAAAAAAAAAAGCAAATAAAAATATGATAGTCATTTGCAAGATAGCAATCAATTAGTATGAAGTGTGACAAATTACCTTGCTTTTCAAGTTGACAAGAACTAAGTGGTTCTCTGTTCCGCCAGAAACAAGTTCGTATCCGTTCTTAGTGAGAGTCTGCAACATTAGATTGAGTTTAACATTTCATCCAAGATATATACACAACGTATAGCTAAGGCGATTGTACCTGAGCAAACTTTGCACAGTTGCTCAAGACTTGTTCTTGGTAAGCTTTGTATTCCGGTGTTGTTGCCTGTGTTCAACAAGGTTATATCTTTTGCAGCATATCTAGTTTGAAGATGTGAAATAAGAGTGCTAGCTAGCTCCGTACCTGTTTCAATGCAACTGCCAAGCCAGTAATTGTGTGGTTGTGTGGGCCGCCTTGAAGTCCGGGAAAAACAGCTTGGTTGATTTTATCTTCATAGTCATACAACACCTTCAAGAAATAAGAGTTAGCATTTTTTATCTATGATAACAGAAACCACTATGGCAATCCATCCAACCTCTTTCCCTTGTTTGTTGACCTCTTTAACACCCTTCCTGTAGAAAATCATGGCACCACGAGGTCCACGAAGTGATTTGTGGGTTGTGGTTGTCACCACATCCGCATAGTCAAATGGCGAAGGGATGACTCCAGCTGCAACTAGTCCACTAATATGTGCCATATCAGCCAGCAAAATTGCCTTCTGCTTGTCGCAGACCTGCCAACGACATACAGAAAACAAGCTCACGGTTTCTGTGTCCAGACAAAGATAATTCCACGAGTATCTGGGAGAAAATTACCTTCCTGATGCGGTCATAATCATAGAGACGCGCATAAGCACTAGCACCAGCAACGATGAGTTTTGGCCTAAAGAGTACAGCACTCTTTTCCAACTGAAGAAATGAACTAATTCAGCAAATGGTAACATACGACAAACTTGCTATATGACGATAATGCTTGCTTCACAAATCAGACTCAATTTACAAAGAAAAAAGTAATGCACCTGATCATAATCAATGTAGCCTGTGCTTTCATTCAATCTGTATGGCATAGTCTCAAAAAATATAGAGACTGCGGATATCTTCTTAGTATCAGTCTGTAAAAGCAGAACACGAGAAAAGAATTAAAATCCATCACAATATTCTTGACGATAAACAAATAGGTGTTCAAGAGAAATGTCTATAAATATGCAGTTTCATTTACCTGGTAACCGTGAGAGAGATGGCCTCCATGAGGAAGATCGAGTGCCATAATTCTGTCATGTGGTTTAAGTAAAGCAGTGTAAACATGAAAGTTTGCCGGAGATCCTGATAGAGGCTGCACGTTTACTGTGATGAAAAACGACTCAGATAAGTTTCACTAATATCCGTATCTGGTTTAAGTAAGTGTCAAACCTCACATGTTAAGACATGAGTACAGAATAAAAATGCCATTACCTCCCCATTTCGCAGGGTCCAACCGGAATGCTTCCAGTGCACGCTTCTGGCATAGCGTTTCAGCCATGTCAATGTACCTGAAATTTCATAAAATCTGATCAGAAAGCAACAAAACATAAAATAAAAGTAGATAAGAAATGTGAGGTTAGATCTCTACTTACTCATTTCCTCCATAGTATCTTGCACCGGGATATCCTTCACTGTACTTGTTAGTCATAACCGAACCAACCGCTTGCATCACAGACACAGAAGTGAAATTTTCGGATGGGATGAGCTCGAGCCCCTGCAACATATATATGCAACACACATGTATTCCATCAATTAAGTCACAAGAATTCTCAATATATATGTAGGCGAATAGCAGATAAGATTTATAGCCACTCCTTTTTGCAAAACACAAATTACTTCAGACAAAATGGTAAGAAACAGAGAACTCTGATGATATAAAAGTGATAAGATTATATTACAATCTGATTTAAAGCATGAAAAGATAAGCAGAAGTGACCTTCCATTGTCTAGCCTTTTCGTGCTCGATAATGTCAGCAATCTCGGGATCAACGACTTCCAACGGTGCATTCAACTGCTTAGGCCACTGCAAAATCTCAGCCAAACCAAACAGAAGTTAGTACTATTAATGAGAAACTCAATTCTTATTAAGTGAGAAGTAGAAGGAAGTGTGTAAGGCATACCGAGACACCGTTCTTTTCCTTGTCATAGACAGCTTCATCAGGCAAGGAAGACTGCATAAAACACAAGTTTTGTAACAAGATAAATAAGGAGAAGGTGAAGTGAATCAAGTGTGGAGTGAAGAGGGGGAGGGGAGACCAGGTGATAGATGGAGCCGCCGCGCTTGAGAGGTTTGGAGATGGAGGAGGAAAGCCTCCTCACAGCCATTGCTAGCATCATCTTGTCTGCGTAATTTCTCTCAGGAGAGATACGAGAATGAGTGAGAGTGGATGTGTTTAACTTTTAATGGGTGAGGTTTTGGTGGTGCTTGAAAATCGATGAATATGTATGGTTCTTGTTTCTCTCCGAATTTCCATAGCAGCGAAGAGGAGCGCAATATTTTATTGTTTTACTTTAGTATCATTATCCAATGACTTCGACATCAAATTTGTTGTAACTGCCACAAAATCAAACGTTCATCCAATAAAATGATAATGTTGGTGTTTCATATTTTTATACTCTCTATCTAATCTCTCCCCCTTTGAAAAAACAACGTAATACCACCAAAGCCCGGCCCAGATGAAACGCATTCCTCAAGACACTCCAACCCGAACTACTACTTCAACTTCAATATATTACTCTTAGTTTGTTGAATGGCCAAATAAATCACGAAATATGTCTTTTCAAAAGAGAAAAGATAAAATACTGGCCCGTCTCACATTTTTTTAAAATTTAAAATAAATCACGAAATTTGATATTTTCGTAATTATTAGCTGATATGATAGTCAGCTTAAAACATATGGACAAATGCTGTTGGGTAAAACGACAACGTCTAATTAAATTCGAAATGACGTTATATCCATGTTTTTAACCGGATGATGTGCATCACATCATCGCGTAATTCATAGTAAAAGGGAAAGGATGATATGATTGTAAAATCTCAAAGGTGATAATTTATTTTTCAAATTCAGAAAGTGTGAGATAGACAAAAAAAAATGACCATCTTTTATAATTTATTTCACAATTTGCGCTATTAGTTTTATCATATATTTTTAACTAAAACCAAATACGAACAACAAATGTTGAATTAAGAGAATCTAGAAGAACATTAACTCCGATAAATATCATACTACTACCTTTAAGAATAATTAATCAACATATTAAGCTGGCTCAGAAGATAATTTGCGGAATAGCAAGTCATCAACTTACTTGTCATACTATATGGCAAAGCACTTATCGTTTCACTCCAATTAAGCTGCCTCAACAACCATATTTTATTGCATTCAACTTCCATTTCCAATTCAGCAACATTTCTTTAGGCTCTTGGATTTCAATATTTCATCCCCTCATGATCTTTTTTTTTGATAAAAAGAAAAATGCTCAAGCCATCTGACGACCATTGAGATTGTTGATAAAAAGAAAAATGCTAAATCCCCTCATGATCTGCATTTGAATCAACTTTAACCTTGTCAATTACTCCTATATTCGAGTGGACAAGTGTTAATTAAAGTGAAACATCACTTATTCATACTTGAAATCTGCTTTAATTTGTCTATTTTTCATTAGGAACACCATCTTATGAGATGTTGATGGCTACTAATTGTGCTCCATGCTCAACGCTCAGGTAAAAAATTATTTCATGATAACGTTGTTAATAAATCAAAGCCACTAATTACTTTTAATCTTCACCAATAAATTATACTGCCAACTGATATCGGTATGCATCCTATCAACTCAAACTTTAGCTAGTGCTCGATTTCACCATAGAAATTTAAGTGCAGCGTCAATCCATTTGAAGAAGGCAAACAAGGTCAAATATTACTAATAACTAAATATCAATTTTGAATGTTAAAAAAATAATACAGAGACATAAATTTATCAATCTTCTTGTGTTGATAAACTTATGTATTTGTGTTGATATTTAAATTTACGTGTTATATTGATATAATTATATCTTTGTGTTGATAATTTTAATACACAGCATTGAAAGTTATTAGTTATTACTGTAAATAAGTTAACACACTAACGCAACCTAGGTCAAGTATATCTACTTTATTAGAAGATATGATTATGAGACATACATTTATCGGATTTGTGCCGAATTCCACAGACCTTTTCATATTCTAACCTTTTTTTTTATTCGAATTTTGAGTGGTATCGATTTTTTTCCGGCCATCCACTTACTTTACCCTTGCAAAATAGATATGTTCATCTCCATTACAAACGACAAAATCTTATAGATTCTTCCCCATATATACGTGGGGCTTTGCATGAACTCAAATTTGTTAGCTAATACCAACATATGTGTGGGGATTAATAATAATATAATATGAGTAAGTGAAAATATTAGTAGTAATATAAGGGTGATTTGCTTATAAAAATCACAAAATTTGGTTAAGCCCGTAACTTTAACAAAAAATTTACTATATCATAACTTTGACTTTTTTTGCAATCGTTTCACGTGTTCATATACGTATGAAATTGTGTATGAGGTGAAAGCCAACATCCACAACTTTTTTACAAATTTGTGTATCACTCAAAAAAGCTACTGATTGTGGCATGTAACTATAAGCTTAGACTAAAGTATTTTGACACTTCAAATCTATTTAATATGTTACTCTTGGGGAAGGCGACCACGACCACAATAGTTGCGTTGGCCGTCATGGTGGTAGCTTTGCTTCGACCCATTTGGAAACATAATCTACTGCTAATCATCAGTATATAGAAATTTCCTCCAAAGTTTGGGAATGGTCTCACAAAATCCAGTACCCATACATCGAAGATCTCACAAACTATTATATGATTATCAGAGTCGAGTATCTCATTCCTTCTCGAAGCAGTACCCAAAATGCCCCCCGCAAGAGAACGTATGGCAATGATCGACCACACTCTTTTATTCGTCATCTGGGACACACCTTCGTGTGATTTGATGTAAGCTTGCCTACCACAAGTATGGTTCATCCTAGATGTAATATCCGCTTTCGCTTTTCAACTTCAACCTCTAAGATTTACTCATAACTTCGGGCATCTTTCCGGTTGCGATGTAATTGACTAAATTTGCATACCATCATTCTTTAGCGGCACAATAGAGAATCTAAATCCGTGTAGAGCCTCGTTGACATGATCCGACTCCCCTTCTCGCACTAGTCGACTCAGGTGATCTACCACATGATTTTCGGCCCCCTTTTAATTCTTAATCTCCCAATTGAACTCCTAATGTAGTAAATACATCCGATCAACCTAGGCTTCCACTCCTTCTTGGACAAAAGATACTTCGATGATGTACGGTTCATGTACATTGTCACTCTTGACCCTATAAGGTAATGTTAGAATTTTTCCTTAGATAATCAACACAACCAAGGCTTATTTCACTTTAATGTTCTTTTAATGATTATACCAGTATTATTTGTCATACTTCATCTGTCCATCATTAGGAAACCCGGTTTACCATTTTATAAATAGTAGGTAGATTCTACATACCACTAACTCATTTCATTTACATTTTATTATAAAATTAATACAGTACACAAAATGAATCTCACATTCCACTACTTTTCGGTCATTTTTCTTTATATTTCTTAAAAATAGTGCTGAAACTAAATGAGACTTCTATTGCTGAACATGAGAGAGTATAATACTTCCTCCGTCTCACAAGAGTATGCACTTTGAGTTGACCACAAATTTTAATGCACAATTAGTAAAATAAGATAGAAATAAAAAAAATCAATTAAAATATTATTAATGGAAAGAAAAATATTTCCAAAACTACAAAATACTTCACATATTTTTATGAGTAGTGCTAAATGGCCACATTATGGCCAGCCATAAAAATAAAAAATTAATAAAAGTTAGTGCATTTAATGTCATTTCGGTGAAATCAATACCTCTAAAAAGTATAAATTTTATTTGGACAAATGTACCCTTAATTATGACATACTATAAATATGAAGAAACTAGTATAATTTATTCAATTGGATTATACATTAACTCATGTTGCATCAAATTTATATAAACAAAATCAAATTTAATAATGTTACATGATTAATTCAATTTTATCTTATATTTATAATACCAACGCATCGTGATAAGTATTTACGCACGAATAAAAGTATTGGTCCGATATTGAAATATTGGCATATTGCAATGATAAATTCAAATTTTTATTTTTAGCTTTATTTGTTAGTAAATATATTAAAATATGAAAATAATATTACATAAAAGATAAATGCATTAATATGTAGACTGTGAGTGGATTCTCAGAGGTAATATTATTATGATTTACTTTATTTAGTGGTTTAGCATATTTACATGAATTATAAAATATGAAATCATGATTTACTTTTTATTCAAATATAAAATTTATGTGTCATTGTATTATTTAAATATTTGTTTGTTCTTTAAATTAAATTATTGAAATAAGTAAAAGTTGTAAGCTAATACTTATGGAGTACACAGTGATGGTGATGGTGATGGTAATGATGTTAAGTTATGTAGTAACGGAGTAGCACATAGTATTATAGTCTATATTAACAGTAATAATATTAATTGTTATTATTATTAATTAGATTATATCACAACTTAATTGGAAGTATATAAACATATAAACTATTATGTATAACGTTACATTTTGATACATATTTTCATGCACAATTGGTAAAGTAAGAGAGAGAAAGAAAGAGAGAGAGAGGAAGAAGAAGACAAAAATTAATAAAGTATTGTTAGAAGAGAATGAGTCTAACACTCTCACTTCAATTGAGAGAAAAAAGTTTTCCAAATTAGAAAGTATATATTCTTGTGAGACGAACTAAAAAATGCATATTATTGAGGGACGAAGAAAGAATATTATAGGCTTATAGATTGCTAATATACAAATGCAATATGAGAATGATTTTGATTTTTATAAGAGAGTGGGAGATTGCCAGAGACTTATGGGAATGGGAATTTCATGTTTTAAAAAATATTTATTCTATTTTAAGATTTATTATTTTTAAAATAAAATTTAAGTTAGAACTAACGTAATGTGTTTAAAATAAAAAGAAAAGAATAACTATGTAAACACAACTATATCATAGTATATACAAAATAATTAGTATGTTGATTTATATAATTATATTATAATACACCCTATAATTTTAGTATATTTGATAATCTTAAACTATAACGTAATAAAAATGTTATAGACTATTTGATTTTAAAAATAAATTACTGAAAACAGAAAAGTAAAAAATAAATGAATAAAAGAAAGAAATGTAAAAATCGGAATAAAGAAATGAAACTAAAAAACAACTACAATTAAATAGAAAGGGTAATAGTGTAAAGTTATTGGAGCAATTAATAACCTATTTGAATCATTAATAGCCAATAATATCAAAATTTATTAAAATATCACTTTATGGCCAGCCACATTATGGCTGCATAGCATTTCCATATTTTTATAGGATGAATTAAAAAGAGAGAGTGCATATTCTTGTATTGGATGAAAGTGTATGACATGTTGAATTGACACTTCAACATTTAATTATAGGTTATCAATTTGGCTGAGATTTTTCTTTTTTTGAGTGGTTATTGAGATGCGTGATCAGCAGTGGCTATTTCCCTTTCCAACATTGTTTTATTAAAAGAAAACAAACAATGCCGCATTTGATTTTGATGTTCCACTTTCCCAAAACACACAAAGTAATTCCGAAATTGATGTTCTAGGTTTATAGTCTTTAATTTCTGTTCATATATACTATCCCCATTATGTTATAACTTTAGCCTTTTACATCATTTTGTGATGAATAATGCACATGATTTTAAAAGTCATTCACAGTTCGTTACTTTAAACAATTCTATCACCAAAACAAGCCAACTGCTTTTTTCACCTTTCTGGTTTATACCAACAATCGACTCCTGTTTTTAAACTGCACCAGCCACTAAAGATTGTCAATGATTAAACATTCCTCTACAAAATAATTTGCATGCTCCGTTGTTTATATATACATACTGAAATCCTGTGTTTTTAACTTAAATAAAAAGAAAATGAAATGCTATGAATTGCATATGTAATAGGATGTATTGGAGGTTTTCATATAGATGCAAGTTAAGTTTATTGGTGATTAAATTAATATGATTCTAAATGATTGACCACTCTCAAGTTTCAAGAATTAAGGAGAATTTCTTAATTGTTCTAACCAATAAGGTACCAAAAATAATTAAACCGATCAATTTAATCATGGAGGTAAGTGACTCATTGATATAAATATTTAATGTGGTAGAAATATCATTAAACCTGTTCCAGTTCAACCACCATATACTTATAGTCCAAATGTATCAATTGCTGGAAACGATTTATTACTAAAATAATATCCCATGAATGATCAAAGATACTAACCTTTTATTCCCGGCCTGTTGAGGGGATAATATATTGTTTCGTAATTGTAGATTAATTTAATTAGAAGAATAATATTTATATATACACTTTATAGCGTAGGCCTACACAACAGATATGTATATGATATACTAATACACCTTTTTGTGGACCGTACAATTAACTATATTTTCTATTTTCTATTTTCTATTTTCTATTTATGATCATATTTAATACAGTCTTGCAAAATCTTCTTTGACTTGAAGTTTCAAATTTTAAATCTTTTATACCAGGCAATTAATAAAATATGGAGTACAAAAGTTTAAATTAATCGAAAGTTAAAGAAGCATATGATTAAATCATCCATTAGGCCACCCGCAACGCGTCCCGCGGGTGGCTCGTATCTCGTCCCGCCGAGATGAGACGGCGGCGAGACACGTTGCAACGTCCCGTCTCATCCCGGTCTAGCCGAGACGTCCGTCCCACCGAAACGGATCGCGGGCTGTCTCGCCACGCGCTCCCGCGACGTGGCACGCTCCGTCGCCATGCGTGACGCCCACTCGCCGGCCCGCGAGTGGGCTTCGTCACACTGACGCAATAAATCATTTTTAAAAAAAATTCGAATTTAATAAAAAATCAAAAACGGTAATATTACCGTTTTCCGACCGTTTTCCCTTTTTTATTATTTTTACTCTATAAATACTCCTATTTCATCCTCATTTCACACACAAATACACATCTATTCTTTCCAAATCATCTCCATTTCCTCTCCAATTGTCATCATAAAATGCCCGGCGACGACAACTATGGCGGTGGCGGCTCCGGCAGGTTTGACATCAACGCGTTTGGCGACTGGGGGGCATGTACAATGTCTTGGGTGGTTCCGGCTCCGGTTCGTCGATGCCGGGCACCCAGGGCTCGTCGACGCCGGCGGGGTACCAACCACCCCATATTGATGTTGATGCATACGCTCGTCCCTCCGCCCCGAGGAGTTCGCAGGGATTATCCCAAATTCGGGAGGATTATCCGGATGAACCCACTCCGGAAGGAGGACGAGGCGGTGGAAGCTCCAGGGCGGTGGAGGAAGAGGCGGAGGTGGCCGAGGAGGAGGAGGATGTAGGCCGGCATCCGTACAGCCACAAGGACACGATGGCTGTGTACAACGCCTAGATCAGCGTCTCGTACGATCCCATCGTCGGGAATCAACAAACCTGGAAGTAATTTTGGGAAAAGGTCACCGATGCCTACAACGAGATTAAGCCGAAGGGGTCCCGCCGCCGCACATTGAAGATGCTACGCGCTCACTTTGACCGAGTCGACATAGAGGTCAAAAAATTCTGCGGCATCTACAAGAACGAAGCGGCTCATTACCAAAGCGGAGCCACGTGAGCCGACATTCTGAGATCGGCTTTGCGAGTCTATTTCGAATACACCAGCAAAGAATTCAGACATGTCGATGTTTGGGAGACCGTCAAAGACGAGGAAAGGTGGACCGACGGTGTCCGGTCTAGCTCGGGCTCGACCTCGAAGTGCACGAAGCACACAGCGGGTGGCCAATACTCGTCTAGTGGGGGCGGTTCGGGCAGCGCCGCACAAGAGGTTGCCTCACAGGAGGTTGAGGGCACGACAGATGTAATGTCCGTTTTTTTTTAATTAAGGGGTGTTTGCTTTTTGTGAATATCTTGTTTAAGATATGGTGTGGTATGTTTTATTTGTTTTATATTATTTATGGGTGTGAATATTTAGTTTATGGTTATTTGAAAAGCAAATTAATATCCTAATTAATAAATTATATATATCTCTCTCTCTCTCTCCCTCTCTCTCTCGGTTCTCTCCCTCACCCCACGATCTTCTCAACCCCCCCCACTCCCACAAAACCGATATCTTTCCCTTCCCAATCACAATCAATCATCGGTTCTCTCTTCTCCCTCACAATCTCAACACCGGTAAGCTTCCTCCCTTCTCCCTCTCGGTTCTCTTTCCTCTTTCACTCCCTCTCATCATCCACTTGGATTCTTCAAGGTGTTACGCACTCTCGTTGTGAATCGGAGTCGGAAGAAGAAGTAAAGCGTGTGAATTACGTTGAACTATCCGGGAAAGGTAACCCGATACCCTAACTCATGATAAATTCGAAAAACATGCATGTAGGACGTTTTTGGGAAGGTTTAGATGCTGAATAGGTTTTGTGATTATGTGTTGTTGTCGAGCATGTTTTGATAGTAACTGACAGTGGGTTCCGACCCCGTTTTGACTGAGCAAACGATCTCCTTTTGGTACGAAATTTTAACCGTATAAACTTGGATGTGTCTTCGGTGTGGTGTGTAAATTTCAGCTTCATTGGATGTCGTATGATTTTACTATGATTTTTGCAAGTAAACTGCGCAGTTCTGCGTGTGGTGTGTTCTGGGTGATGTTTGTGTGTGCTTTGGGTGTGTTTCTGAGTGTTGTGTTTTGTGAAGCATGTGGGTGTGTTTGGCCAAGAGATGGCTCGGGAAAATCAGTGTTTGGTTCGAGGGTTTCGTGTGTGTTGGCCGAGAGTTGTAGGGTTCGGCCTAGGGCAGTGTTGTGGAGAGTTTTGAAGGGATGACCCAGGTGTTTGGGTGTGTTTTGGGACGTAGGAGGTGTGGTGTGAATGTCGTATAGGGTTTGAGAATCGGAGGTTGGAGGAAAGTGAGTGTACACTGGACTGCGCCAGGTGCCGAGCTGTGCCGAGACAGGTGCCGAGCTGTGCCGAGACAGGTGCCGAGCTGTGCCGAGACAGGCGGCCGAGGTGCCGAGCCAGGCGGCCGAGACGGTCGGCCGAGGTGCCGAGCCAGGCGGCCGAGACGGTCGGCCGAGGTGCCGAGCCAGGCGGCCGAGACGGTCGGCCGAGGTGCCGAGCCAGGCGGCCGAGACACCGAGCCAGGCCGAGACGCCGATCCTTTTTCCGAGCTTTTTCCGAACCTTTTCCGAGCCAAGTGAGCCGTTGCACAGTAAGGGTATGCCAGGAGTTTGAGTGTTGTGTGTGTGTCGTGTGCGCGTTTTGAGTACGTCGTATGCGTGTCGGGTGCGTGCGGGGTGTGTTTTCGGGCGTGTCTTTGTGTGTTTGGCTTATGAGATGTTGTTAAGTGTGTGTTCGTGTAACGTGCTAGATGTTGAAGTCGTCCACGTAGGAATCATGCATTGTCGTTTAAACATCGTCTACCCTGACTCTAATCATGATTTTTTTATCTTTCAAAAGGGTGATCTTTTTCGAGGAAAGTGTGGTTGAAGGGAACTGTTTTAAAAGCTAAGCAATCGAGGTGGGCTTTTCTACCCTACTTTTACGTGGGTTGTTTTTAATACGGACTCTGTTCCGGAATTGTTTATGGAGGTGAACTGTTTGTCTTGCCAAATGTTTTGATTTGAAACCTATCTGAAGTGGTTTACCACATATGTTTAATCGAATTCGGGTCTGTTGGGCTGCGAACCCTCAGGTTAGTGTACACGAGACTGGGTGCCATCTGAGAGCAAGTTGGCCGGTCTAGATGACCTGGGGTGTGGCCACGCCCCTTGTCACCGTTTGGATCAGATAGTGTATGATTGAGGGAATAAGGGTGGCAATATCTGAAAATGACTGCGCAGTCGAATTTATGAAATATATTTTGTGTACTTGGGTTATTTTTCTTACACTTAAAACCCCAAGGTTACACTGATGTGGCATGACAAACTATGATTTTGGCGTGTGTCCACTGAGTGCAATAAGTACTCAGCCCTGCATGTTGTTTTCTTAATGTGCAGGTTGAGCGGCGATGGGGATGACGGATGTTGAGCAGTGAAAGCCAAATGAGTGTTTTACTTGGTCTTTTGGATGGTGTCGTGTCGTCATACCCGGCATCATCTGTCTTTTGGTCTTTTCCGCTGCTTTGTAATCCGATACATTGTTTTTATTTAACTCTGTTTACATTAACTTTAGAAATGTCTTCTTAGTACAATGTTTGAAGTGAACTTCTTTTTAATAAATGTTTTTGGGTCAAATATTCCTGTTCTCCCCTTTCTTCCCCGCTTCTTTATTCCTCCCCTAGTCGCGGTCCACCGTACTCCCTATCCTTAGGAAATGCGGGCGTGACAGAGTGGTATCAGAGCCTAGGTTTTCTTTCTGCTCTGGACCTAAGAGTCTCTTCTGTCTTGATTTAGTTTGTATCCCTGTGTCAAAATAAATAATTGTGTAAGTTTTCAAAAGTGTCATTGGCTCAACATCCGACTCATCGCACTCAACCTGAAATGAGGTAATGAAAATTTTGAATTTTTGGAAAGTATATGTAAGTGGAGGGAATTGTGAATTTGAGTTTCGTTGGAACGTGGATGTAAAGAGTTGAGTTTTTGAGAAAGTGTGGAATGGTTTTGTGTGTGGGTTGTTTTGGAGAAAATGATTTTTGGAAAGTTTAAGTAAATATTGACGCATGTAAAAGGGTGCAAATTGTTGTGAAAAGTTGGGAATTATTGAGTTATGAACTGTTATAGTATGTTATGAACTGTTTTTGTGTGTCGAATGTACTTGAAAGCATGTAGCTGATGTATGATGATTTGATGACGTGATTGTTGATGTGAGCTTTTATGGGAGAATGTGTTGGCCTTTTGAATGTTTGAACTTAGACGTGATAGGATTTCACTAGTGCTTCTTGGACCGATAGTAGATAAGAACGTTTGGCCTTTGAACACCAGCGGGTTGGGAGTTAGAACATCGATACGTCTGCATACCCATATCTCTCTCTCTTCTTCGGTTATGCACTCTGTTTTTATACGCGAGGCGCTTGTTTCTGTTTTTCTATAGATGGCGCGTATGTTCCGAACCCCGCGACGGAGTGATCGCGATAGACTTAGGGCACAGAGGGTGCTCAGAGATTATAGAGTGTACCGGAAGAAGGATCACATACCGTTGATCGAGTTCGTGGCACACTTCGACACCCTCTGGAGGGCAGCTCAGGAGTTCGGAGTGACAGAGCACGACGGTATTGAGAAGCTAATAGAATTGCTCCCTGACAGCTGGAAGGAGTGGGCTGAAAGAACGGCGAGGAGGTACACGTGGCATGAGCCCACTACCGATGACATGGTGGGTGACATGGCTGGCTTTCGGAAAGCCGTGTATTGTGCACTGGTGGACTCTCGAGAGGAGCAGCCCCCACAGGAGGTGGAAGAGAGGGTCGTGTATCAGGACAAGTATGTGAGCATGTACGAGGGTGAGCAAGGGTTTGAGGATGACTACGAGGAGGCTCCGCAAGGGAACCCCGAGGAGGCTCTGCAAGAGAACCCCGAGGAGGACGATGACGAAGACCCAGAGGAAGGGCCTATGGATGAGGATGATAGAGTCGTAGTCTAGAATTAGAATAGTTCGTTGTCTTTTCAGTTTTTGTTTTCAGTACGATCTACTCTTGAGAACAACGTTTGACCTCCTTTCTTTTAATGAGAATTTTGATTTTGATTTATATCCTATGTGTTGCATCTTACTACTTGAAGATTTTATAAGAAAATTTTGAGAAAGTGGTAATTCTGGATGAGAATTGTAGTAACACTTTTTGGATATTGAATCAGAATGCCGCCAAGACGTGCACGCCAACCACGACAAGGACCCAACGTGGAGGCACCACCTCCACCACCACCGCCACCACCACCTCCACCCCCGCCTCAACAAAAAAGATTCATAGTTACGTTCTCCAGGCAGAATCCTCCTAAATTCGATGGACAAGGAGATCCATCAAAAGCGGAAGAGTGGATACGCGGCCTCGAGCGTATCTTCAGGGTCATGGAGTGCACAGATAGGGAGCGCATTGCTGGCGCTACCTTTCAATTATCAGGTGCTGCCGATTACTGGTGGGAGACTCGGCAAAGGACTATGAATCCTGCACGCCTGGAAGCGCTAACATGGGAAGAGTTTAAGGTGGAGATTGACAACAAGTATGTTCCAAAGGCGTACAGACGGGCCAAGGTGGTAGAGTTCCACACACTAAGCCAAGGCCGAATGACTGTAACCGAGTATGACCGAGCCCTCGCGCAGATGGCACGATATGCGCCCGAGTTGATGGACACCGATGAGAAATGGGCGGTGAAGTTCCGGGCCGGGCTCAGAGATGAGATAAAGGCCGCATTGGCCTGTCGAGGAGAACTCTCCTACTCGGAGATCTTGACTTGTGCACTGGACGTGGAAGATGCACTCCCTAAACCAAGAGTTGTGGCGACAACAAACGCGACACCCCTACAAGCTCAGTCAGGCCACCAAGAGAAGAGGAGGTGGGATGGTGATCAAACTCAATATGGTGGTAAGAGGCCACAACACATGAGGAACCCACCCTACAATGGCGGGAGACAGAATACTTTCCAACCGAGGGCAAACTTTCCGCCGAGGAACCCTCAATGTGGAAGGTGCTTCAAGTACCACGCCGGGGAGTGTCGAGACCCTAGGTGCTTCAACTGTGGTGGAAGTGGCCATTACTTCCGAAGCTGCCCAAATAAGAACATGGGAACGGGAACGAGACAGAACCAGCTAGGTTTCCGTCCACAATCCCAGGCACTACCTGCACCTCCACCGCAACAACGCCGCCAAGGATTACCATCGCAAGCAAGGGCCTACGCCTTGAAGGGGAAGCAGCCGGCAAACGGGAAAGAAACCTTTGGGCAAGGAAACTTGGCAGGTATGGGCACACTTCTCAATATGCCTATAGTTGTCTTGTTTGATACGGGTGCGTCGCATTCCTTTATATCAACGTCTTGTGTGGATACTTTGGAATTATCTACTGTTAAGACCGAACCCACTATGAGTGTGACCTCACCGGTAGGCGGGACTATAGATATATCTCAATCTTGTGCATGTGTGAACTTTGGAATAGGTGAACTCAGTTTAGTGGCTCATAATTTGCAAATAATGACGATGGGTAGCGTAGACATAATCTTGGGTATGGATTGGTTAGCGGAGAACCACGTTACCCTTCATTGTAGAGAAAGGGAAATTTCGTTTGAAACCCCAGGAAAAGAGCCGACAAGGTTTTACGGAATCTCAATGAACCGACGCAAGTCCATTGTCTCTGCGCTGCAAGCCACTACAATGATGAGGAAGGGATGTCCAGCGTACCTTGTTTATTTGAATGGGGAGGAGAAGAAAGACAGGAAGATAGAAGATGTGGCGATAGTGAGTGAATATCCCGATGTCTTCCCCGATGCATTGCCGGGACCCCCACCCGACAGGCAAGTAGAATTCACGATCGATCTGGAGCCCGGATCGGCACCAATATCCAAAGCACCTTATAGAATGGCACCAAAAGAGTTGGAGGAGCTTAAGGTGCAACTGCAAGAGCTGCTGGAATTGGGATTTATTAGACCTAGCGTGTCGCCATGGGGAGCACCAGTGTTGTTTGTGAAGAAGAAGGATGGATCGATGAGGATGTGCATCGACTATCGAGAGCTAAACAAACTGACGCTGAAGAACAAGTATCCACTACCAAGGATAGACGACTTGTTTGACCAACTTCGAGGGGCAGGAGTCTTCTCTAAGATGGATTTGAGGTCTGGGTACCATCAGCTGAGGGTTCGGCGAGAAGATGTACCCAAGACAGCTTTTCGAACAAGATATGGTCATTATGAGTTCGTTGTGATGCCTTTTGGACTGACGAACGCCCCGGCAGTGTTCATGGACCTTATGAACCGCGTGTTCCATCCATTTCTGGATCGGTTTGTCCTAGTTTTCATCGATGATGTGCTTGTTTACTCAAAGAACGAGGAGGAGCACAAAGAGCACTTGAGAACCGTCCTAGCAACTCTAAGGGACGAGAAACTATATGCCAAGTTCAGTAAATGCGAGTTTTTGGCTCAAGGAAGTAAATTTTCTTGGACATGTAGTAACTTCAGATGGAATTCGTGTAGATCCGGCCAAGGTAGAAGCGGTGCAGGAGTGGAAGTCACCTTCTACACAAAACGAAATCCGAAGCTTTTTAGGACTGGCGGGCTATTATCGAAGATTCATCGAGGGATTCTCGAAGATAGCAAGGCCAATGACGCAACAACTGAAAAAGGGAGTCAAGATGATTTGGACACCAGAATGTGAGGCGAGCTTTCAGTTGTTGAAGGAGAAATTGACCACCGCACCAATCCTAGCCGTGCCAGAGCCAGAGACTGACTATGCGGTGTATACGGATGCGTCGAAGGTGGGACTTGGATGTGTGCTTATGCAGAAGGGGAAAGTGATTGCATATGCATCGAGACAATTGAAGCCCCATGAGCTGAATTATCCGACGCATGACTTGGAACTGGCAGCCGTGGTACATGCTTTGAAGATCTGGAGACATCATCTTTATGGAGTCCGTTGTGAAATATACACGGACCATAAAAGTCTAAAGTACTTCTTCGAGCAAAAGGAGTTGAACATGCGCCAACGTAGGTGGCTCGAGTTGGTGAAGGACTACGATTGTGGTATAAATTACCATCCGGGAAAAGCAAACGTAGTGGCCGATGCTCTTAGTAGGAAGTCTCAATCTCAGCTGGCCACCTTTCTTACTATCGAGGAGAGTTTTAATCCAAGAGTTCAGTAAGATGCGGTTGGAAGTAGTGAGAATGCCCGAGACTGTGGAAGGAATAGTAGCCACGTTGGTGATGGAACCCGACTTAAGAGCCAGAATTGTAGAAGCTCAACGGCGAGATACGTTACTAGAAAAGATTCGCTCAGAAGTGAGGACGGGTGAACTCGGAAATTTTCGTGAGGCAGCGGATAATGGTCTCACATACAAGGGAAGGTTGTGTGTGCCTAAGGATGAAGGCCTGAGGATGGAAATCATGAGAGAAGCACATGAAACCCCATACGCTGCTCATCCAGGGAGCACCAAAATGTATCAAGACTTGAAAAGACAGTTTTGGTGGAACGGTATGAAAAAGCATGTTGCGGCATTTGTGGAGAGATGCCTGGCATGTCAACAAGTAAAGGCGCTACACCAACGGCCCTATGGGAAATTGCAACCCCTCGAGATTCCGGAATGGAAGTGGGAACATATTGCAATGGACTTTGTGGTAGGACTGCCAAAATCCCAGCGAGGGAACACGGTGATTTGGGTGATTATAGATCGCCTCACCAAATCTGCCCATTTTGTGCCGGTTCGTGCCACTTATGGATCCGATCAGTTGGCTAAGGTATATGTACGGGAAATTATACGCTTGCATGGAGTTCCAGCGACAATCACATCTGATCGTGATGCTAAATTCACTTCTAGATTTTGGACAAGCCTGCAGCGCGAGTTGGGGACTAAGTTGAATTTCAGTACAGCGTTCCACCCGCAAACCGACGGGCAGTCGGAGAGAACGATACAAGCATTGGAGGACATGCTACGAGCTGTGGTGCTAGATCGAGGCGTAGGTTGGGAAGAAGTGTTGCCCTTGGTAGAGTTCGCTTACAATAATAGTTACCAGGCGACTATCAAGATGGCTCCATATGAGGCATTGTATGGAAAGAAGTGTAGGTCGCCACTTTATTGGGATGAAGTGGGTGAGAGAAGAATTCTCGGACCAGACTCTGTAGAAGAGATGATAGAGATTGTCCGACAAATCCGTGGGAGGATCAAGGAGGCACAGGATCGACAGAAATCTTATGCGGATGTTCGAAGGACCGATTTACAGTTCGAGGTCGGGGAAAAGGTCTTTCTGAAAGTTTCCCCTTCTAAGGGAATAACCCGTTTTGGAGTGAAAGGAAAGCTGAGACCTCGATTTATCGGACCGTACGAGATTTTGGATAGAGTCGGCGTGGTGGCATACAAATTGGCCCTACCACCAAGCTTCGGAAATGTGCACAACGTCTTCCATATGTCACAATTGAGGAAGTATGTGTTTGACCCCACACACATCGTTCACCAAGAAGAGATGATGGTCCTAAATCCCGATCTAAGTTATGAGGAGAAGCCCGAGGCCATTTTGGATCGAAGGGTGCAAGAGTTGAGGAATAAGTCAATTGTTTCGGTGAAGGTACGGTGGAGGAATCATGGAGTCGAGGAAGCAACATGGGAATTAGAAGATAAGATGAGAGAGAAGTTTCCGGAGCTGTTTGAATGATCTTGGACGAAATTTCGGGACGAAATTTTTTTTAAGGTGGGAGGAATGTAATGTCCGTTTTTTTTTTAATTAAGGGTGTTTGCTTTTTGTGAATATCTTGTTTAAGATATGGTGTGGTATGTTTTATTTGTTTTATATTATTTATGGGTGTGAATATTTAGTTTATGGTTATTTGAAAAGCAAATTAATATCCTAATTAATAAATTATATATATATATCTCTCTCTCTCTCGGTTCTCTCCCTCACCCCACGATCTTCTCAACCCCCCCCCACTCCCACAAACCGATATCTTTCCCTTCCCAATCACAATCAATCATCGGTTCTCTCTTCTCCCTCACAATCTCAACACCGGTAAGCTTCCTCCCTTCTCCCTCTCGGTTCTCTTTCCTCTTTCACTCCCTCTCATCATCCACTTGGATTCTTCAAGGTGTTACGCACTCTCGTTGTGAATCGGAGTCGGAAGAAGAAGAAGTAAAGCGTGTGAATTACGTTTGAACTATCCGGGAAAGGTAACCCGATACCCTAACTCATGTTAAATTCGAAAAACATGCATGTAGGACGTTTTTGGGAAGGTTTAGATGCTGAATAGGTTTTGTGATTATGTGTTGTTGTCGAGCATGTTTTGATAGTAACTGACAGTGGGTTCCGACCCCCGTTTTGACTGAGCAAACGATCTCCTTTTGGTACGAAATTTTACCCGTATAAACTTGGATGTGTCTTCGGTGTGGTGTGTAAATTTCAGCTTCATTGGATGTCGTATGATTTTACTATGATTTTTGCAAGTAAACTGCGCAGTTCTGCGTGTGGTGTGTTCTGGGTGATGTTTGTGTGTGCTTTGGGTGTGTTTCTGAGTGTTGTGTTTTGTGAAGCATGTGGGTGTGTTTGGCCAAGAGATGGCTCGGGAAAATCAGTGTTTGGTTCGAGGGTTTCGTGTGTGTTGGCCGAGAGTTGTAGGGTTCGGCCTAGGGCAGTGTTGTGGAGAGTTTTGAAGGGATGACCCAGGTGTTTGGGTGTGTTTTGGGACGTAGGAGGTGTGGTGTGAATGTCGTATAGGGTTTGAGAATCGGAGGTTGGAGGAAAGTGAGTGTACACTGGACTGCGCCAGGTGCCGAGCTGTGCCGAGACAGGTGCCGAGCTGTGCCGAGACAGGTGCCGAGCTGTGCCGAGACAGGTGCCGAGCTGTGCCGAGACAGGTGCCGAGCTGTGCCGAGACAGGCGGCCGAGGTGCCGAGCCAGGCGGCCGAGACGGTCGGCCGAGGTGCCGAGCCAGGCGGCCGAGACGGTCGGCCGAGGTGCCGAGCCAGGCGGCCGAGGACACCGAGCCAGGCCGAGACGCCGATCCTTTTTCCGAGTTTTTCCGAACCTTTTCCGAGCCAAGTGAGCCGTTTGCACAGTAAGGGTATGCCAGGAGTTTGAGTGTTGTGTGTGTGTCGTGTGCGCGTTTTGAGTACGTCGTATGCGTGTCGGGTGCGTGCGGGGTGTGTTTTCGGGCGTGTCTTTGTGTGTTTGGCTTATGAGATGTTGTTAAGTGTGTGTTCGTGTAACGTGCTAGATGTTGAAGTCGTCCACGTAGGAATCATGCATTGTCGTTTATAACATCGTCTACCCCTGACTCTAATCATGATTTTTTTATCTTTCAAAAGGGTGATCTTTTTTCGAGGAAAGTGTGGTTGAAGGGAACTGTTTTAAAAGCTAAGCAATCGAGGTGGGCTTTTCTACTACCCTACGTTTACGTGGGTTGTTTTTAATACGGACTCGTTCCGGAATTGTTTATGGAGGGTGAACTGTTTGTCTTGCCAATGTTTTGATTTGAAACCTATCTGAAGTGGTTTACCACATATGTTTAATCGAATCGGGTCTGTTGGGCTGCGAACCCTCAGGCTAGTTGTACACGAGACTGGGTGCCATCTGAGAGCAAGTTGGCCTGGCTAGAGATGACTGGGGTGTGGCCACGCCCCTTGTCACCGTTTGGATCAGATAGTGTATGATTGAGGGATAAGGGTGGCAATATCTTAAAATGACTGCGCATCGAATTTTATGAATATATTTTGGTGTACTTGGGTTATTTTTCCTACCTTAACACCCCAAGGTTTATCACTGGATGTGGCTATTACAAACTATGATTTTTTGCTTTTTGTGAATATCTTGTTTAAGATATGGTGTGGTATGTTTTATTTGTTTTATATTATTTATGGGTGTGAATATTTAGTTTATGGTTATTTGAAAAGCAAATTAATATCCTAATTAATAAATTATATATATATATCTCTCTCTCTCTCGGTTCTCTCCCTCACCCCACGATCTTCTCAACCCCCCCCCACTCCCACAAAACCGATATCTTTCCCTTCCCAATCACAATCAATCATCGGTTCTCTCTTCTCCCTCACAATCTCAACACCGGTAAGCTTCCTCCCTTCTCCCTCTCGGTTCTCTTTCCTCTTTCACTCCCTCTCATCATCCACTTGGATTCTTCAAGGTGTTACGCACTCTCGTTGTGAATCGGAGTCGGAAGAAGAAGTAAAGCGTGTGAATTACGTTGAACTATCCGGGAAAGGTAACCCGATACCCTAACTCATGATAAATTCGAAAAACATGCATGTAGGACGTTTTTGGGAAGGTTTAGATGCTGAATAGGTTTTGTGATTATGTGTTGTTGTCGAGCATGTTTTGATAGTAACTGACAGTGGGTTCCGACCCCGTTTTGACTGAGCAAACGATCTCCTTTTGGTACGAAATTTTACCCGTATAAACTTGGATGTGTCTTCGGTGTGGTGTGTAAATTTCAGCTTCATTGGATGTCGTATGATTTTACTATGATTTTTGCAAGTAAACTGCGCAGTTCTGCGTGTGGTGTGTTCTGGGTGATGTTTGTGTGTGCTTTGGGTGTGTTTCTGAGTGTTGTGTTTTGTGAAGCATGTGGGTGTGTTTGGCCAAGAGATGGCTCGGGAAAATCAGTGTTTGGTTCGAGGGTTTCGTGTGTGTTGGCCGAGAGTTGTAGGGTTCGGCCTAGGGCAGTGTTGTGGAGAGTTTTGAAGGGATGACCCAGGTGTTTGGGTGTGTTTTGGGACGTAGGAGGTGTGGTGTGAATGTCGTATAGGGTTTGAGAATCGGAGGTTGGAGGAAAGTGAGTGTACACTGGACTGCGCCAGGTGCCGAGCTGTGCCGAGACAGGTGCCGAGCTGTGCCGAGACAGGTGCCGAGCTGTGCCGAGACAGGTGCCGAGCTGTGCCGAGACAGGTGCCGAGCTGTGCCGAGACAGGCGGCCGAGGTGCCGAGCCAGGCGGCCGAGACGGTCGGCCGAGGTGCCGAGCCAGGGCGGCCGAGACGGTCGGCCGAGGTGCCGAGCCAGGCGGCCGAGACACCGAGCCAGGCCGAGACGCCGATCCTTTTTCCGAGCTTTTTCCGAACCTTTTCCGAGCCAAGTGAGCCGTTGCACAGTAAGGGTATGCCAGGAGTTTGAGTGTTGTGTGTGTGTCGTGTGCGCGTTTTGAGTACGTCGTATGCGTGTCGGGTGCGTGCGGGGTGTGTTTTCGGGCGTGTCTTTGTGTGTTTGGCTTATGAGATGTTGTTAAGTGTGTGTTCGTGTAACGTGCTAGATGTTGAAGTCGTCCACGTAGGAATCATGCATTGTCGTTTAAACATCGTCTACCCTGACTCTAATCATGATTTTTTTATCTTTCAAAAGGGTGATCTTTTTCGAGGAAAGTGTGGTTGAAGGGAACTGTTTTAAAAGCTAAGCAATCGAGGTGGGCTTTTCTACCCTACTTTTACGTGGGTTGTTTTTAATACGGACTCTGTTCCGGAATTGTTTATGGAGGTGAACTGTTTGTCTTGCCAAATGTTTTGATTTGAAACCTATCTGAAGTGGTTTACCACATATGTTTAATCGAATTCGGGTCTGTTGGGCTGCGAACCCTCAGGCTAGTGTACACGAGACTGGGTGCCATCTGAGAGCAAGTTGGCCGGTCTAGATGACCTGGGGTGTGGCCACGCCCCTTGTCACCGTTTGGATCAGATAGTGTATGATTGAGGGAATAAGGGTGGCAATATCTGAAAATGACTGCGCAGTCGAATTTATGAAATATATTTTGTGTACTTGGGTTATTTTTCTTACACTTAAAACCCCAAGGTTACACTGATGTGGCATGACAAACTATGATTTTGGCGTGTGTCCACTGAGTGCAATAAGTACTCAGCCCTGCATGTTGTTTTCTTAATGTGCAGGTTGAGCGGCGATGGGGATGACGGATGTTGAGCAGTGAAAGCCAAATGAGTGTTTTACTTGGTCTTTTGGATGGTGTCGTGTCGTCATACCCGGCATCATCTGTCTTTTGGTCTTTTCCGCTGCTTTGTAATCCGATACATTGTTTTATTTAACTCTGTTTACATTAACTTTAGAAATGTCTTCTTAGTACAATGTTTGAAGTGAACTTCCTCTAATTAAACGTTTTCGGGTCAAGTATTCCTGTTCTCCCCTTTCTTCCCCGCTTCTTTATTCCTCCCCTAGTCGCGGTCCACCGTACTCCCTATCCTTAGGAAATGCGGGCGTGACAGAGTGGTATCAGAGCCTAGGTTTTCTTTCTGCTCTGGACCTAAGAGTCTCTTCTGTCTTGATTTAGTTTGTATCCCTGTGTCAAAATAAATAATTGTGTAAGTTTTCAAAAGTGTCATTGGCTCAACATCCGACTCATCGCACTCAACCTGAAATGAGGTAATGAAAATTTTGAATTTTTGGAAAGTATATGTAAGTGGAGGGAATTGTGAATTTGAGTTTCGTTGGAACGTGGATGTAAAGAGTTGAGTTTTTGAGAAAGTGTGGAATGGTTTTGTGTGTGGGTTGTTTTGGAGAAAATGATTTTTGGAAAGTTTAAGTAAATATTGACGCATGTAAAAGGGTGCAAATTGTTGTGAAAAGTTGGGAATTATTGAGTTATGAACTGTTATAGTATGTTATGAACTGTTTTTGTGTGTCGAATGTACTTGAAAGCATGTAGCTGATGTATGATGATTTGATGACGTGATTGTTGATGTGAGCTTTTATGGGAGAATGTGTTGGCCTTTTGAATGTTTGAACTTAGACGTGATAGGATTTCACTAGTGCTTCTTGGACCGATAGTAGATAAGAACGTTTGGCCTTTGAACACCAGCGGGTTGGGAGTTAGAACATCGATACGTCTGCATACCCATATCTCTCTCTCTTCTTCGGTTATGCACTCTGTTTTTATACGCGAGGCGCTTGTTTCTGTTTTTCTATAGATGGCGCGTATGTTCCGAACCCCGCGACGGAGTGATCGCGATAGACTTAGGGCACAGAGGGTGCTCAGAGATTATAGAGTGTACCGGAAGAAGGATCACATACCGTTGATCGAGTTCGTGGCACACTTCGACACCCTCTGGAGGGCAGCTCAGGAGTTCGGAGTGACAGAGCACGACGGTATTGAGAAGCTAATAGAATTGCTCCCTGACAGCTGGAAGGAGTGGGCTGAAAGAACGGCGAGGAGGTACACGTGGCATGAGCCCACTACCGATGACATGGTGGGTGACATGGCTGGCTTTCGGAAGGCCGTGTATTGTGCACTGGTAGACTCTCGAGAGGAACAGCCCCCACAGGATGTGGAAGAGAGGGTCGTGTATCAGGACAAGTATGTGAGCATGTACGAGGGTGAGCAAGGGTTTGAGGATGACTACGAGGAGGCTCCGCAAGGGAACCCCGAGGAGGCTCTGCCAGGGAACCCCGAGGAGGACGACGACGAAGACCCGGAGGAAGGGCCTATGGATGAGGATGATAGAGTCGTAGTCTAGAATTAGAATAGTTCGTTGTCTTTTCAGTTTTTGCTTTCAGTACGATCTACTCTTGGGAACAATGTTGGCCTTCTTTCTTTTAATGAGAATTTTGATTTTGATTTATATCCTATGTGTTGCATCTTACTACTTGAAGATTTTATAAGAAAATTTTGAGAAAGTGGTAATTCTGGATGAGAATTGTAGTAACACTTTTTGGATATTGAATCAGAATGCCGCCAAGACGTGCACGCCAACCACGACAAGGACCCAACGTGGAGGCACCACCTCCACCACCACCGCCACCACCACCTCCACCCCCGCCTCAACAAAAAAGATTCATAGTTACGTTCTCCAGGCAGAATCCTCCTAAATTCGATGGACAAGGAGATCCATCAAAAGCGGAAGAGTGGATACGCGGCCTCGAGCGTATCTTCAGGGTCATGGAGTGCACAGATAGGGAGCGCATTGCTGGCGCTACCTTTCAATTATCAGGTGCTGCCGATTACTGGTGGGAGACTCGGCAAAGGACTATGAATCCTGCACGCCTGGAAGCGCTAACATGGGAAGAGTTTAAGGTGGAGATTGACAACAAGTATGTTCCAAAGGCGTACAGACGGGCCAAGGTGGTAGAGTTCCACACACTAAGCCAAGGCCGAATGACTGTAACCGAGTATGACCGAGCCCTCGCGCAGATGGCACAATATGCGCCCGAGTTGATGGACACCGATGAGAAATGGGCGGTGAAGTTCCGGGCCGGGCTCAGAGATGAGATAAAGGCCGCATTGGCCTGTCGAGGAGAACTCTCCTACTCGGAGATCTTGACTTGTGCACTGGACGTGGAAGATGCACTCCCTAAACCAAGAGTTGTGGCGACAACAAACGCGACACCCCTACAAGCTCAGTCAGGCCACCAAGAGAAGAGGAGGTGGGATGGTGATCAAACTCAATATGGTGGTAAGAGGCCACAACACATGAGGAACCCACCCTACAATGGCGGGAGACAGAATACTTTCCAACCGAGGGCAAACTTTCCGCCGAGGAACCCTCAATGTGGAAGGTGCTTCAAGTACCACGCCGGGGAGTGTCGAGACCCTAGGTGCTTCAACTGTGGTGGAAGTGGCCATTACTTCCGAAGCTGCCCAAATAAGAACATGGGAACGGGAACGAGACAGAACCAGCTAGGTTTCCGTCCACAATCCCAGGCACTACCTGCACCTCCACCGCAACAACGCCGCCAAGGATTACCATCGCAAGCAAGGGCCTACGCCTTGAAGGGGAAGCAGCCGGCAAACGGGAAAGAAACCTTTGGGCAAGGAAACTTGGCAGGTATGGGCACACTTCTCAATATGCCTATAGTTGTCTTGTTTGATACGGGTGCGTCGCATTCCTTTATATCAACGTCTTGTGTGGATACTTTGGAATTACCTACTGTTAAGACCGAACCCACTATGAGTGTGACCTCACCGGTAGGCGGGACTATAGATATATCTCAATCTTGTGCATGTGTGAACTTTGGAATAGGTGAACTCAGTTTAGTGGCTCATAATTTGCAAATAATGACGATGGGTAGCGTAGACATAATCTTGGGTATGGATTGGTTAGCGGAGAACCACGTTACCCTTCATTGTAGAGAAAGGGAAATTTCGTTTGAAACCCCAGGAAAAGAGCCGACAAGGTTTTACGGAATCTCAATGAACCGACGCAAGTCCATTGTCTCTGCGCTGCAAGCCACTACAATGATGAGGAAGGGATGTCCAGCGTACCTTGTTTATTTGAATGGGGAGGAGAAGAAAGACAGGAAGATAGAAGATGTGGCGATAGTGAGTGAATATCCCGATGTCTTCCCCGATGCATTGCCGGGACCCCCACCCGACAGGCAAGTAGAATTCACGATCGATCTGGAGCCCGGATCGGCACCAATATCCAAAGCACCTTATAGAATGGCACCAAAAGAGTTGGAGGAGCTTAAGGTGCAACTGCAAGAGCTGCTGGAATTGGGATTTATTAGACCTAGCGTGTCGCCATGGGGAGCACCAGTGTTGTTTGTGAAGAAGAAGGATGGATCGATGAGGATGTGCATCGACTATCGAGAGCTAAACAAACTGACGCTGAAGAACAAGTATCCACTACCAAGGATAGACGACTTGTTTGACCAACTTCGAGGGGCAGGAGTCTTCTCTAAGATGGATTTGAGGTCTGGGTACCATCAGCTGAGGGTTCGGCGAGAAGATGTACCCAAGACAGCTTTTCGAACAAGATATGGTCATTATGAGTTCGTTGTGATGCCTTTTGGACTGACGAACGCCCCGGCAGTGTTCATGGACCTTATGAACCGCGTGTTCCATCCATTTCTGGATCGGTTTGTCCTAGTTTTCATCGATGATGTGCTTGTTTACTCAAAGAACGAGGAGGAGCACAAAGAGCACTTGAGAACCGTCCTAGCAACTCTAAGGGACGAGAAACTATATGCCAAGTTCAGTAAATGCGAGTTTTGGCTCAAGGAAGTAAATTTTCTTGGACATGTAGTAACTTCAGATGGAATTCGTGTAGATCCGGCCAAGGTAGAAGCGGTGCAGGAGTGGAAGTCACCTTCTACACAAAACGAAATCCGAAGCTTTTTAGGACTGGCGGGCTATTATCGAAGATTCATCGAGGGATTCTCGAAGATAGCAAGGCCAATGACGCAACAACTGAAAAAGGGAGTCAAGATGATTTGGACACCAGAATGTGAGGCGAGCTTTCAGTTGTTGAAGGAGAAATTGACCACCGCACCAATCCTAGCCGTGCCAGAGCCAGAGACTGACTATGCGGTGTATACGGATGCGTCGAAGGTGGGACTTGGATGTGTGCTTATGCAGAAGGGGAAAGTGATTGCATATGCATCGAGACAATTGAAGCCCCATGAGCTGAATTATCCGACGCATGACTTGGAACTGGCAGCCGTGGTACATGCTTTGAAGATCTGGAGACATCATCTTTATGGAGTCCGTTGTGAAATATACACGGACCATAAAAGTCTAAAGTACTTCTTCGAGCAAAAGGAGTTGAACATGCGCCAACGTAGGTGGCTCGAGTTGGTGAAGGACTACGATTGTGGTATAAATTACCATCCGGGAAAAGCAAACGTAGTGGCCGATGCTCTTAGTAGGAAGTCTCAATCTCAGCTGGCCACCTTTCTTACTATCGAGGAGAGTTTAATCCAAGAGTTCAGTAAGATGCGGTTGGAAGTAGTGAGAATGCCCGAGACTGTGGAAGGAATAGTAGCCACGTTGGTGATGGAACCCGACTTAAGAGCCAGAATTGTAGAAGCTCAACGGCGAGATACGTTACTAGAAAAGATTCGCTCAGAAGTGAGGACGGGTGAACTCGGAAATTTTCGTGAGGCAGCGGATAATGGTCTCACATACAAGGGAAGGTTGTGTGTGCCTAAGGATGAAGGCCTGAGGATGGAAATCATGAGAGAAGCACATGAAACCCCATACGCTGCTCATCCAGGGAGCACCAAAATGTATCAAGACTTGAAAAGACAGTTTTGGTGGAACGGTATGAAAAAGCATGTTGCGGCATTTGTGGAGAGATGCCTGGCATGTCAACAAGTAAAGGCGCTACACCAACGGCCCTATGGGAAATTGCAACCCCTCGAGATTCCGGAATGGAAGTGGGAACATATTGCAATGGACTTTGTGGTAGGACTGCCAAAATCCCAGCGAGGGAACACGGTGATTTGGGTGATTATAGATCGCCTCACCAAATCTGCCCATTTTGTGCCGGTTCGTGCCACTTATGGATCCGATCAGTTGGCTAAGGTATATGTACGGGAAATTATACGCTTGCATGGAGTTCCAGCGACAATCACATCTGATCGTGATGCTAAATTCACTTCTAGATTTTGGACAAGCCTGCAGCGCGAGTTGGGGACTAAGTTGAATTTCAGTACAGCGTTCCACCCGCAAACCGACGGGCAGTCGGAGAGAACGATACAAGCATTGGAGGACATGCTACGAGCTGTGGTGCTAGATCGAGGCGTAGGTTGGGAAGAAGTGTTGCCCTTGGTAGAGTTCGCTTACAATAATAGTTACCAGGCGACTATCAAGATGGCTCCATATGAGGCATTGTATGGAAAGAAGTGTAGGTCGCCACTTTATTGGGATGAAGTGGGTGAGAGAAGAATTCTCGGACCAGACTCTGTAGAAGAGATGATAGAGATTGTCCGACAAATCCGTGGGAGGATCAAGGAGGCACAGGATCGACAGAAATCTTATGCGGATGTTCGAAGGACCGATTTACAGTTCGAGGTCGGGGAAAAGGTCTTTCTGAAAGTTTCCCCTTCTAAGGGAATAACCCGTTTTGGAGTGAAAGGAAAGCTGAGACCTCGATTTATCGGACCGTACGAGATTTTGGATAGAGTCGGCGTGGTGGCATACAGATTGGCCCTACCACCAAGCTTCGGAAATGTGCACAACGTCTTCCATGTGTCACAATTGAGGAAGTATGTGTTTGACCCCACACACATCGTTCACCAAGAAGAGATGATGGTCCTAAATCCCGATCTAAGTTATGAGGAGAAGCCCGAGGCCATTTTGGATCGAAGGGTGCAAGAGTTGAGGAATAAGTCAATTGTTTCGGTGAAGGTACGGTGGAGGAATCATGGAGTCGAGGAAGCAACATGGGAATTAGAAGATAAGATGAGAGAGAAGTTTCCGGAGCTGTTTGAATGATCTTGGACGAAATTTCGGGACGAAATTTTTTTTAAGGTGGGAGGAATGTAATGTCCGTTTTTTTTTAATTAAGGGTGTTTGCTTTTTGTGAATATCTTGTTTAAGATATGGTGTGGTATGTTTTATTTGTTTTATATTATTTATGGGTGTGAATATTTAGTTTATGGTTATTTGAAAAGCAAATTAATATCCTAATTAATAAATTATATATATATATCTCTCTCTCTCTCTCGGTTCTCTCCCTCACCCCACGATCTTCTCAACCCCCCCCCCCCCACTCCCACAAAACCGATATCTTTCCCTTCCCAATCACAATCAATCATCGGTTCTCTCTTCTCCCTCACAATCTCAACACCGGTAAGCTTCCTCCCTTCTCCCTCTCGGTTCTCTTTCCTCTTTCACTCCCTCTCATCATCCACTTGGATTCTTCAAGGTGTTACGCACTCTCGTTGTGAATCGGAGTCGGAAGAAGAAGTAAAGCGTGTGAATTACGTTGAACTATCCGGGAAAGGTAACCCGATACCCTAACTCATGATAAATTCGAAAAACATGCATGTAGGACGTTTTTGGGAAGGTTTAGATGCTGAATAGGTTTTGTGATTATGTGTTGTTGTCGAGCATGTTTTGATAGTAACTGACAGTGGGTTCCGACCCCGTTTTGACTGAGCAAACGATCTCCTTTTGGTACGAAATTTTACCCGTATAAACTTGGATGTGTCTTCGGTGTGGTGTGTAAATTTCAGCTTCATTGGATGTCGTATGATTTTACTATGATTTTTGCAAGTAAACTGCGCAGTTCTGCGTGTGGTGTGTTCTGGGTGATGTTTGTGTGTGCTTTGGGTGTGTTTCTGAGTGTTGTGTTTTGTGAAGCATGTGGGTGTGTTTGGCCAAGAGATGGCTCGGGAAAATCAGTGTTTGGTTCGAGGGTTTCGTGTGTGTTGGCCGAGAGTTGTAGGGTTCGGCCTAGGGCAGTGTTGTGGAGAGTTTTGAAGGGATGACCCAGGTGTTTGGGTGTGTTTTGGGACGTAGGAGGTGTGGTGTGAATGTCGTATAGGGTTTGAGAATCGGAGGTTGGAGGAAAGTGAGTGTACACTGGACTGCGCCAGGTGCCGAGCTGTGCCGAGACAGGTGCCGAGCTGTGCCGAGACAGGTGCCGAGCTGTGCCGAGACAGGTGCCGAGCTGTGCCGAGACAGGTGCCGAGCTGTGCCGAGACAGGCGGCCGAGGTGCCGAGCCAGGCGGCCGAGACGGTCGGCCGAGGTGCCGAGCCAGGCGGCCGAGGTGCCGAGCCAGGCGGCCGAGACGGTCGGCCGAGGTGCCGAGCCAGGCGGCCGAGACGGTCGGCCGAGGTGCCGAGCCAGGCGGCCGAGACACCGAGCCAGGCCGAGACGCCGATCCTTTTTCCGAGCTTTTTCCGAACCTTTTCCGAGCCAAGTGAGCCGTTGCACAGTAAGGGTATGCCAGGAGTTTGAGTGTTGTGTGTGTGTCGTGTGCGCGTTTTGAGTACGTCGTATGCGTGTCGGGTGCGTGCGCGGTGTGTTTTCGGGCGTGTCTTTGTGTGTTTGGCTTATGAGATGTTGTTAAGTGTGTGTTCGTGTAACGTGCTAGATGTTGAAGTCGTCCACGTAGGAATCATGCATTGTCGTTTAAACATCGTCTACCCTGACTCTAATCATGATTTTTTTATCTTTCAAAAGGGTGATCTTTTTCGAGGAAAGTGTGGTTGAAGGGAACTGTTTTAAAAGCTAAGCAATCGAGGTGGGCTTTTCTACCCTACTTTTACGTGGGTTGTTTTTAATACGGACTCTGTTCCGGAATTGTTTATGGAGGTGAACTGTTTGTCTTGCCAAATGTTTTGATTTGAAACCTATCTGAAGTGGTTTACCACATATGTTTAATCGAATTCGGGTCTGTTGGGCTGCGAACCCTCAGGCTAGTGTACACGAGACTGGGTGCCATCTGAGAGCAAGTTGGCCGGTCTAGATGACCTGGGGTGTGGCCACGCCCCTTGTCACCGTTTGGATCAGATAGTGTATGATTGAGGGAATAAGGGTGGCAATATCTGAAAATGACTGCGCAGTCGAATTTATGAAATATATTTTGTGTACTTGGGTTATTTTTCTTACACTTAAAACCCCAAGGTTACACTGATGTGGCATGACAAACTATGATTTTGGCGTGTGTCCACTGAGTGCAATAAGTACTCAGCCCTGCATGTTGTTTTCTTAATGTGCAGGTTGAGCGGCGATGGGGATGACGGATGTTGAGCAGTGAAAGCCAAATGAGTGTTTTACTTGGTCTTTTGGATGGTGTCGTGTCGTCATACCCGGCATCATCTGTCTTTTGGTCTTTTCCGCTGCTTTGTAATCCGATACATTGTTTTTATTTAACTCTGTTTACATTAACTTTAGAAATGTCTTCTTAGTACAATGTTTGAAGTGAACTTCTTTTTAATAAATGTTTTTGGGTCAAATATTCCTGTTCTCCCCTTTCTTCCCCGCTTCTTTATTCCTCCCCTAGTCGTGGTCCACCGTACTCCCTATCCTTAGGAAATGCGGGCGTGACAACAGACAATGCCGGGGGTCCTCCCGTGGGCGCCGTCGGCCGCAAGGGACCAAGGCGGCGAAGGCGGCTAGAGGGAGGAGGGGCCGAGGTGAATCAAGCCAGGCGGGCTCGGGCTCGAACAACCTATTGTCCATGTACTTGACCGCCACGATGACGGACACTTCCCGCATGACGCCTCCACAATATCAAGCCCATCTTGCCGGAATTGAGTATATTACAAGACAAATTGGTATTCCGCCTCCAGGTAGCTTGAGTGCACCGCCACCGCATTCAGAGGATGATTCGCCGGCGAAGTAGTTTTTTTTAACTTCTATAAAATTGTATTTTAAATTATGTAATTTTTATTTTTTAGGATTTTAATTATGTGTTTTTTATTTGAATTTTAAGTTGTATTTTTATTTTATGTTGTAATTTTATTTTATGTAATGAAATGTGTTTTTATTAATTGAATTTGTTGGAAATAAAAATAAAAAAATGAAATTGAATGAATAGTAAGTTAAGAGATGGTTAAGAGACAGATAAGAGATGGAGGGTTGCAGGTTATGTCTCTTAGTTAAGAGATTGAGTGAAAAGTACAATGAGACTCATAAATAATTAAGGGACGAGACGATTAAGAGACGGATAAGAGACAGCGTTGCAGATGACCTTATCAGCGAAAAATGTGTTAACTCAGTACGCTCCTCCCCCTAAAAAGAAAAATAAGAATATACACATCTCTCAGTGGAGACGCGCGCTAGTTTATCACTTGAATAAAATCTTAATTGAGAAAATTATCATACAATTGGAATCAATATAATGTCAAAATGAGTCATCACCCTTTTAAATAATATAATACTTACTAACAATACGGGATATTTATGGTAAAAGTTACATGAAGTTATCATTTTTTGTAGTCCAACCAAATGAGGCTAGACAGCAGAATTGAAACATATCCAGCTTGAAGTTTACGTGGTAAAAAATACACTACAAAAACTTAGTACTCCCTCCGTACCGGACTACTCGCACATTTCCTTTTTGGCACGAAGATTAAGGAATGAGTGTATAGCAAAGTCAACAATTGCGGCTGTAGGTGACAATTTTTACTAAAAATGGAAAGAGTGCAAATAACTTGGAACGCCCAGAAAGGAAATAAGTGCAAGTAGTCCGGGACGGAGGGAGTATTTTTTAAGAATATAAAATTCAAGATGCAATTAGCTGCTTTGAATTTTTTTAAAAATAAAAATAGTTAAGGATACAAAAGAAATCATCTTTAAATTAATAATAAATTAACTTAATTTGTTAATTTTTTAGGATACTTTTATTTGCGTTTTCTAATTTTAGTTGAGATACCAACAATAAGGACATTTTTTGAAGCGTTGATGGTATATTTAGAAACACAAATTCACGTCCTTAAATGCATTAAAAACGTTCTTAACAGATTTTTTTGTTGTAGTGCTAAAACTTAATTTAGTTGACAAAATGTTATAGAGTAGATATTAAAGAATTATTATTGCTATTTAAAATAAAGTGTATGCAATAAAAAGATGATAATACAATATTGTTTAAAAGTTATGAATATATGTGTAAATATTGAACCAGCCCATATAATACTATAATGTAACTAATTATAGTATGAATATAATTACTTATGGTTACTGATGATCTCACGTTAATTAATTGTAACCAATATAATTACCAAAATATTATTGAGATATACCTTGTTAAGTGGAGTATAAAATATTGTTTACAAATTCAAAGCGATTGTTAACATTTGAATTCTCTATACGTTGAGCAAAAAATATTCAAAATCTAGTTTAGTATGGAAGTAATTTGATTTTATCAATTAATTGACGAATAAAGTAATTCAATTAATTTTCTTCAATCAAGTTTGAATATTCTTGTAATATCTTGTTCAAAAAATATTCAAATTCAAAATTTTTTTTTTCTGGTAATTGATGACCGACCATGTTGGGAATCTATCACAAGAGAATCCAAAACTTTAGGCAGGATGTTAGTTAAAGTGCAATGCATTATTACAGAGTAACAATTTGCCTATTTCGAGGTAACTAAGTCAATACCGTCTAATTAGTTATTAGTAGTAGTATCAATTAATCTGCATATATGTTACCCGATAGTCGACTCCAATAAATCCAATTGTATCATCTAAATCGTATGTACTCTCCACTTATCCTAAAATAAAACAATAGTCCACTAATTATAGTAGTAATAAGTGATTGGGCCCATTGAAAGGATAGAATAGTTATAACGTAAGGATGCCTTTTTTCACACTTTATAAACCACTCCTCAATTCTAATTCCAATTCCAATTCCAATTCCAATTCCAATTCCATCACAACAACACCTCACAAAAATACTACTCCATTCTCTAATCTCAATTCCAAAAATGAGCGACGTTATTAACCGGCGGCCGTCCTACCTCATCGGGTGCATGTCGCCGTCGTGCGTCCCCGTGCACGAGGAGTACTCGCGCATACCCGGGAACCGCGAAAACCGAGGCGGGCGGAGGTTGCGGAGGCTGATCCGGAAGATCCTTAGCGAGAGCAAGAGCCTCTACGCGGCGCCAAAGCCCCTCACTTTCCAATACGACGCCGTTAGCTACTCTCAGAATTTCGACGACGGCTGCCACCGCCGCGACGACGACTATGCTCGAACGCAGCACGCTTCCAGATTCTAGACGCAGCAATTTGTACATATTTTTAGCATTAATCTATTCCAATTTTTGCACTTTTGTTGAGATCTATGAGAATGGAGTATATGCTTTTTTATAGTAGTACTTTTATTAAACTTTATCATCACTCTTCCTCTCAAACACAAACAACACTACAAATTTAATTAAACATTGTGATTTCTGAATCGATGATTAATTTTGGCAGTATAAATATTGGGAATAACTAGCTAATTTTGAATCGAATCATATCGTTAAAGAAATTGCACATGGATGAAGGACCAACTGTCTCCCTATTATGTCTTCTAGTACTGGTCCTCACTGCCGTTGCTGTCGTTCACTTAAAATTATTCTTTTTTAAAAAATAAAGCTTTAAATTCCAGCAATTTCCAGTTGGTTTTTACTTGATGATTGTAGCAGCTGTTTTGGTATATTTCATTGCTATAATTAATTATACTTTAAAACTATTTAATTTTATTAATTTGCAATCAACTAATTTGGCGGGACCCGGACCAAAGTTTCTCGTGTAATATAGTTACAGGATCTGTTTTTTTGGCCAATTATAATAAGACGTGTGATATAAATGTTTCAGTGAATTGTATATGATCATACGATGCAAGTTAGGTGAAATTCTGTTCGCTATTTTTTTGTAATAAATAGATGGGAATTGCCTATTTGAAACGAAGAACATGAGGAAAAATATTACTCCTAAAACATTTTCCTTTGCTATAGAATTCGGCCACTGCACACTGTCAACTGTTTTATGGTCCGTCTATATTAAATTTTGAGTGGTGATAAGTCTGTTACAAAGTATTTGTAGTGTTAATTATCTAATTGCTGTAATGTAATATTAAATGGATTGACAAATATTGACAATTTTGATGTTTCACAAGTTTTATTTTACATTGTACTATATAATAGTACCACACATACATGAAAAAAATAAGAGCTTCGTGGTTGTTCTTTTTTTTTTTTTTTTATTTTATTTTAGTCGCATGGTGATGAGAGAGTTGAATATGAATCCCTATCTGTTAGAATGAATAAAGTTATTCTTTAGAATCTTCATATTGATATTACATTGATACTCCAAGAATAGACTGATACTTTTTCTATACACAAAATACTATTTTTTAATCTCTATTTAAAAAGTACTCACCCTTTTCTATACACAAAATACTATTTTTTAATCTCTATTTAAAAAGTACTTGAATATTAATAATCATCAATTAATGAAATGAAATATATTTAGAGCATCCGCGGCGGGATGCTCTTCGCCGCTGTGCTCGTGCCGTTTGCACCGACGAGCTCGACGCCGAGAGCTCCGTCCTTGATGACGGACAGATACGCGACAACTTCTGGTTGGGAGGTGACACCTAGGCGTTCCATTGTAAATATTTTTTTTAATTCAAAAAATCAGATTTGAATAAAAAAAATATTTTCCTAACTCCCAATAAAATATATCCACTATTATGTACTTTTTTATTTTTAGGAATTTGTAATAGTACTATTTCGGGTTTTATTAATGTATTTTAATATTTTGGTAATATTTTTAGTAATTGAAGTATTTAAATTGAATAATGAGACTTATAAATAGTGTAATTATGTGGGTGTTATGCTCTTGCAGAAGAACATAAAATAAAAAATGAATAAAAGTGAGTTCAGTCTGCGCTAGCACTGATGTGAATGTCATAATTATCTAATGCAACATGATGTCTGTCTCGACCAAAACCAGATAGAAACCCAAATGAGCAATTCAGAAATCCTAATCGAAAATATCTCAATACTCATCCACCGGTTCAAATTAAACCAAAGTCAGCCAATTCATTCGTCCATTGACCAATGAATGAGAGCAATAAAGGAAGAGAAATCGGAACATATTGCTGTTGCCGCCGCATCAATCACGACCCAAAAACAATTATACAGTATTTAATGAAATAAAAAAAATTGTAAAACGATCTAGTGAAACAAAATGCATTGATAAATAATCTAATAAAAAAATTGTAGAAAAATCTAATTAAACAGAATGTATTAGTACATTTAGGGGTGTGATCCGTTGCTAACTTTTCTTAAGTGGTTAACTTGCTAATTCATCAATGTAGCGTATCAAAAATGTCAACGCGATAATGAAATGTCAACGTAAACTTAAGTTGATATTTTAATACATTGTGTTGACATTAATATTTAAATGTCAACACAATTTATTAAAATGTTAACATAAATATGTGTTAACATTTTTAATACCTTACTAGTGAGCAATTAAAGAAAAGTTAGTGTACCTCTATATTAAAATATGAAAAGATAATTACGGCTGCACTCATTATGATAAACTGTAAATGGAAAAACAAGTTACGCATATTAACTTTATATGGTTTAATTTTCTCATCCTTTACATATTATCATTAAAAAAAAAGTTGCCTCCAAGTGTACATGATCTATTCAAACTTTAACTTAATTGGGAAAACAAGACAACCTTGAACCTAACGACACTCAATTGACTCCTATTCATTGAATTACGCATGGAGATAACTTTATAGCTTCCAACATCTAACTGAAATAATAAAACAGACCCTTTTGGAAGAAAATCACACGAATAGATATCTGCGACTTCAGCTAAAACTTAGGCGTAACCAAATTAAACAGTTTTTGTAATATTGCATATTTTGATTTCGTGTATAGCAAAACCCTAGTTAAAATCACTTGTCGATATACAAGATAATTACGTCGTCTATTATTGTACACTTAATTTCCAACATTAATTTATCAATATTCGTCATCTAATTACTCCATGATATATTCACTGGTTGATAGATAAAAAACCAGTGAAATCTATCACCACGCCTGAAAATTTCAATGCAATTTTAGTCTCATTTGGGTCGGAATTTTAAATATAACCAAATTTTATAGAATATGGAGAAATTTGAATTTCACTACTATAAAAATTTCAGCGTTTTGGGTTAAAGAAAAAATCATGAAATTAAGTTTGTGATCGCGCTTGAGTTTGCAAGACAAAAAAGGCGAATGGCCAATATATAAATTCTTCAATAATTTCACAACACAAACAGCTGGTTTAATGATTAGTGAAATCCTGCGTAATTTATAATTAAGCACCAATTTGAAAAGATGGAAGCTTTCACATACCAACCAAGTACATCCATTTCTATAGTAAATCAGAATACAATACAAAAGTATTTGTTTTAAACTAAAAAACAGTTCAATCAACCCTTTCGATGCACATAGTTCATCTCCAAACCAGCTCACTGCTATCTCCAAATCATAAAATCACAAAAATTATTTGGATTGCAAAAGTGAATGATTCATAATGAAATGAGTTAGTATTAAAGAAAACCTTGATTGAGTAGAAGTGGATTGCGGCCGAGGCTGGCTCAGTTGAAGCTGTATGGGTGCATAATCATATAGAGCCAAGCCACTTTGAACCTCAAAGGGGCTGTGATTTTCTGCACCATAAGCCTGCACACATCAGGCAATAAAATTATATCAAAATTAGTTTCTTTTACCAATTAATCAACCAATTTATTATAATTACCTTTGTATACAAGTCCTTGTTTTGTTGTTCAATAAGTTTCACCTTCTTATACAGCTGAATGTTTTCTTCATGGATCAATTGTCCCTGAAATTACTTTCAAAATCTTAATTCATCATAAGGCAGAATTAATTCATCAATGTATACATGATTGTTGTATCCATAATCTTAAAGATGGTAATCGAGAGAGGTAGAGAAAGATTGGACATACATTTGTAACGATAAAGTGTAGAGAGAAAATATTTCTTATGTATTTGTTGTTGTGTTTGAACTACTCATCTCCCTAGTATTTATAGGGATTTTGAGACTTTTCAACTACACAATTAATGAGACTTGGAACTCTACTTTACTAGGAACTATACAGCCTTGAATGTACTCTACGAACTTCCACTATAATAAATAGTGGGCGGCCACTTATGTCTTGTATTTCCAACACATACCTTTCGACTTAGCTGTTGAATCTCGTCACTTAATATTTGTTCCTGTAGTAATAAATTTGTAAGACAAATACTACTGAAATCAAGTGTTTAGTTTGGAAGTGAATATATATGTATATGAAACCTTTTTCATACGAACGCCTCGCAAGCTCAGCTCTAGTTGCTCTTCTATCCTTTGAAGATCTTTGACGCTCAGTCCATAAAGCTCTTCCCCCATTAATTTCCTGTCTTACTTTCTATGTCAATCCAAATTTATCATTTTCTTAGTTAATTTTACTTCAAGCCTTAAACGTACCGATGATTTTCCTGCAGATCACCCAACTGTTGCCTTAGGGTTGCTGCTTCTCTTTGCCAAAACTAGTAAATTTACAAAAGATTAAACATGAAAATCTAAGTTAATTAAAAATGCATCAAATATAATCACAGCTTCTTTAACATATAGTTAAATTACATTCAATTAACTCATATTTATCTCATTGATAAAAATCAAACAAATCTAATGAAGTAGAAGATGCTAATTTAGTGGCAGAATCTTACCTTGATCTCGGATCCCGGATTAAGGAGCTGTTGCTGATCCTCTTTTGCCTTAGTGTAACGCTCTATAACCGATTTCATGCTGCAAGGCAAAATAATACATATGATAGAAAATGCATCAACATTTGACAATAAAACCACGAATAGATATTTGCATCTATCACCATTTGATCACTTAAATTTGCAATTTATCAGTAATTACTTCTGACAAAATGGAAATTAAGGTACCATCTTTATCAAGCCCTAGAAATGAAGTGATTATTTAAACTTGGTTCGAAACTGCACGAAATGACAGAAGATAAAGCTTTTCCAAGTTTATGATTTGGAGGTATATGACTCGATGTATACATCTGCATTCAAAGCTACTAAATTTTATATTTCTCCTAAACTTTAAACTATTTTAAACATAAAAGGAGTAATTTAGCTAGGGATGATCTTAATTATCAACTTACAATACAGTCAAAGATTAATGGAACAGTATTATAGTCTTTCTAGGTCAGCCTGTTATATTTGTTGTATATTAATCAGTATTAAATTTACATGCACTCATTTTCAGTACACTTTTAGATGTGTATAACCATAGCCTATAGCTAGGGGGAATTGTATTCTCAATAGATCTAACACTATATAGCATAATGAGAACAGCTTGAATAAGGAAACCAATGTTGGAGCATAAGGAAACAGGTTATTGTATTGTACTATTATAGAAGTAATGCTAAGGAATTGTATACTTGTAGAACAACAAGTTGATGTATAATGCTCAAACTAAACCTTATGTTCTCAAATAAATGATAACTTGATGTGGTTCATGAGGGAAGAATGGTCAAGAAAAAGATCCGCGCACAAACACATACATAGAAGCAAATGTAGATGTGGAATAATTAGTTTAGGAGTAGGTGTCCCATGAGCTTAATTTCCTCAAAAGATACTGATAATTAAAGCTTAGAGTCCAATTTCACGAGAGAAATTAAGATAAGTGGATGTGAAAGATGATGGATGATGATGATGATCAGCCTACCGTTTAGTGGAATTTGTGGAGGGTAGGCCATGCTATATTATAACACACTAGTGCTCATTACAACATCTGTGGATGCTGCATAACATTATTGACACCAAATATTCTATATTAAATGCATTGAGTGAGTGTATGTGTGTGGGTACTATACAAGCAACTATAACAAAAAAATAATGACTTACCAGATAAGGTAAAATTTCATATAAAACATTTGAAACTTAGGATTAAGTGATGTTTCTTCATCAGGTGACACCGAATTTGGGGTTTAACAATTAAATAATTTCTAAAAGTTTTTTTAATTAAATTTTTATGGGTAATAATTGTTCAAATATGATTGGTAGACAGCAAGTTGATCGATGGAGTATTGGGAAATGAGATAAGTACTAATAGAACTTATGGTAAAACACAATTAACATTAAGCAAATGTTTGGATGCTATATTGGTTTCCTTTTACTATCTTATAATAGTAGTATACAGTACCTAGTATGGTCTTCTTCAAGATAAGGTAAATATCAAGACAGTTGGCAAAGAAAAAGAAAACATAATATATTGCTTATGAAATTAGAATATGTTAAACAATATGTAAATGGAGAATTGTAAAAACAAACAATATACTAAAGCTATATACCAAAAAAAAAACTACCTAGTTCAAATATTAACATTGAGTTTCTTTTCTAAAAAAGCTCAAGATCAAATGCCAGAAGACATTATCATTGATTTCTATTTTCTGAATATCCAATGATGATATTAATGAACAGGTAATAAAGTTATCTAAATCTTAGAACTGAGTCCCCATTTCTAAATAAATCCAAAGGGTTACATACAGCATATATTAAAGCTCTTGTTAGGGGGCTTTAAATTGTAGGGACTAATTCATCTCTATCTACAACTTTAATAATGTAACAGATTAATGTTATAATAATAAATAATTAATACAGTAAAAGTTACCATAATACTTAACGTTTTAACCATATATAGGAACTTTAAATGTAATCTTTCTGGTGTTAATTTACCTAACAAACAATATAATTATAAAGTTGTGTGCATGCACCGTCCAACTAAAGGCTAAATGGTTGATTCCAATCAATGCTATTATCTTTAACTCGTGACAACACAAGACAAAAGAGATTTGATTGAGGTGTCTGATTTTAATGCAATAGAGAATGTACCAATACGTTATCTTCTCCTCTAATAAAACCTTAAACTATCTCAGGGGCTCATGGATTTACCTAAACTACCAATCACGAGTTTGATGCAAGCCAACCAAATTGTTTCCTCCCATCAAACAAGAGCCAACTCCAAAAAGAACTATTTGATAAATGCAAGTAGCTTCATTTATTTATTTATGGAACTTGAAGCTCCAAAATCAATAATTTGAAAGTGTTAGCAAAAAGCGATTTTCAAGGTGTATATATATACAACAAGGGTAGGCTATCTAGAGTTAACTTACACAATGTTTATACTTAAAACACATATACACATGACTTTCCTTACTAAAACATCATATTCTACATAATTATATATAGGAGTATTATAACAAATATTATTACACAATTATATTTACTCTCTTTCCTTTTGTAATGTATCACATGAAGAAAGATTAAATGAGCAACTTGGATCCTCTATTGCCATATAGCATGGCATCTTACATTGTACTCAAGATAATTAACATATATCAATATTAATGATTTATGATTAATATATGGAAAATATGTCTTCTAACATCTCAGAATCTTGAACCCTATAGATTGCCACATGTCGTCCATCTACGGATGCAATAAACATATCACACAAATTGACTATAGATGATCTTATATACTGCTACTATACATCTTACTCGAGTATATACCATTGCCTTACAATTTTGGAATAGTCACACATATCATTCTTGGCATCTTACAAGACATTACGGGATACAAAGTATTACTCTCCCCCTTGAACTGCTATACAAGAGAACATAAATAGATACTACGACCTAGCTATATATAGCCCTCTGAAAATAGAGAAATATAGAGCTTTATATGCTTGCTACTTGACAAACTCTTGAAAGATGGATAGATTCGGTAAACAATGGTATCTTATTCGACAAATCGTCACGCGCTAACAAAAAGAGAGCTTGAAAGATTTGTCTTTATAAATAGAGGATTGTTCCATCCAACTTGTTATTCAACTCAGATCTTATTGTTTAAGTTTGTAACATGATAGTATTTCATTTCATTACTATCATATCATCTTCATATGATTGAACTATTAGCTACTCCTCAAGAAACCATAGAAAATATACATCATATATCTATTTCATTAATTTCTTCGTAATCAATGATTAACTTAGATATAAGACGAAAATTTCATACTATATAACTCTACAAGTTAAAGAGTTATCTGAAAAATATTAGACTTATCATACACAAAACTTAATACTATATGTGTAACGCCCCACTTTTTGAACCCTAGTTTTCGAACCCTAAGACGTTGTATTTATTGCTTTGATTGCAGGAATTAAATGGCGATTTATTATGTGTTTGTTTTGGTGACCTAATTTTGTTTTGACCAAGTCAAATTCGTTGATGTTATGACGTGTTATAATTAATTGATGTGGAATGAAATGTTGCGATGAATTATATTATTTTGGGGAGTGAGATTTAATTAGAGGCATAAATAATTACCCTGCCTTTTTATTGAGAAAATTCGACCACTACTATTTTTAAGGAGAGGAATTCTATTTTGTTGGATTTAATTATTTGATTGGGATAATTATCCAATTAAATCCAAAGCCTAATTACCCTATTTAATTCTTGATAAAAATCGGCCCCACTATTATTCCTAAGGAGATTTCGAAATCTCCTAGCTTTTGGGAGAAGAAATTATTCATTTATTTTTTTGATCCATAAATTATTCCTTTCCATGTTTTAATTGGAATATCCTAGCAAATCTTTCTATATCTTTATTTATTAAAGATTGGAAATTATTCCTTGTGGGAGGAATTGAATAACACGCCTATTTCCATAATATTTGGGAGGATTTTTATTAATTTTCTTGCTCCGTATTATTCTGCTCCGTGAAAATACAAAATAAAATCATAGGCTAATAAATTAGCCATGATTTTCGAAATCTCTCTCTTTTCTTCTCCCCAAAGTCACGTTAATTCCACCCCACAATCTTCCCTAATCTCTATCAAAATATTCATGTCATTAATCCTCCAAATTCCTAATTAATTGGAGATTCTATTCTAACCTTATAAAATACTCCTAACCTAAACCTAGCCTCTCATCACACGCCTCCCACTTCACTACACACGCCCCCTCCCCTTTTCATCTCCTCCCACACTTGTTCTTCCATTCACTCAAGATCATAACAATTTTCCAAGAGATTGTTGAAGAACCAAGGTTTTAATTGCTTCCTACCGATTATTTCGTCCAAGAAAAGGTACATTCAAACCCATATTCTTCAATCCTCTCCATCTAGACTTTCTTTGACTCCCTCATGCATGTAGAGAGTGTAGGGAATGCCGATCTAAGGGTTTGATCGGTGGGAATGTGTAATCGTTTGTGTGAGTACGTTTTGATTGCAATTGCTTGTTGATTTATTGAATCCTCGGTGATTGATGTGCGATTTCATGAAAATATGTGTTTAAGGACTCTTGTGAGCATGATTTTATATCAAAACCATGAAAAGATTTATTTTGAATGAGTAGGGATAAACCCTAATTCGAATTGCTATCAATATGAAAATCTGTGATTTCTGAACAGTGTGTTCTGATGTATTTTTGACCAACCAAACGAACTCCGATTTGACCGATTCTTTTTCCTGTGTAAACTTCGTGATGTCTTCTATATTGTGTGTAAATTTCGACCCTTTTGGTTGAACGATGAATTTATGGTGAATTTTTAAAGTTGACTGCGCTTTTCTGCCGAAAACGTGTTTTCTCGACCAGTAGGTTGTGCTTTCTGTTTGACCGACCTAAAAAGGTTATTTTGACATTAAATTTAAACTGTAAGTTGTTTGATGAGTCTACTGCTTGGTCGTAAAGTTTTAGCCCCAACGGAAGTCGGATGATTTTTAGATAATTTTTACAAAAAGGTTGCGCAGAGCTGCCAGATCTCTACTTGGGTTAAACAACTATAATTGTATGCTTGAATGACATACATGAATTTACATATGTGATGAGGTGATGTGATATGCAAAGAAGTGTGATATGATGTGATTCCTATTGTTGAGCGGGAAAGGGGAATGATCTAGGACATGCATGATTTTAGTCCATGTTGATGACTAATTGGGAATACCTTATCTAAAGGTGAAAATTCGTGCGCTAAACGTGATATCAAAGGAAAAGCGAAACTTGAAATCTAAACGGTCGAGGTGGGCTTCTTTTCTACCCTACGATATGTGTGGGTTTTATTTTATTAAAATCTTTTACGTATGACTGTGGAGAGATAAGGGTGGTTTAAAGTGATTATCATGCCTGATTTGTTTTGACATGCCTATCTGATGTGGCTGTTGCCACTGTTATATAAATCGAATTCGGGTCCTCGTAGGGCCGAAAACCCTACGTGGATTAGTGTACACCTATGGTAGATCGTGTGCTAGCGTACGGGCTGGCCGGTCTAGTGACCTGGTTTGCGGCCGCATTCCTTGTCATGTATTGGCAGATATGGTTGATGACGATGGGGAAAAATGACTGCGCAGTCGCTATTTTGAACAATGGAAAATGTTTCGGTGCCTCGGGTCTTTTAATCTCAAACCCCGATGGTTACCTACGTATGGCATGATAATAATATGTACTCTTACTTAAAATGTTTTCGGCACGAGCCACTGAGTATTTTCAAAAGTACTCAGCCCTGCATATGTTTTCTCTATGTGCAGGTTGAGCAGCGACGAGCGGTTGGTGGTGTTGAGCAGGAATTAATAATAAACTATGGTCGTTTTGAAACTCTGAGTGTCGTCGTGTCTTCACACATGACGTCACTCTTCTCTTGGATGCTTCCGCTGGGATATTTTCTTTACTTGTTTTTACTTAACTATGAATCTTTTTGATTAAATGTTGAAAACTCGTTACTCTTTTATTAATGTCAAACCTTTGGTCTTTTTACTTATCTTAATATAAATGCTTTTGGTCGTTTATTTATTAAACTTAAATTCTTAGTCAAACTTTTATTGAAACCCTAGCCTTCTATGCCCGTTCTTTAAAACCCCTTTAAGTCGCGATCGCCCGCTTTTATTAACCCTAGAGGGCGGGCGTGACAGTTTGGTATCAGAGCCTCAGTTCTTTCCACTCTGGACCCAAGAGTCTTTTTGAGTCAAAATCTATGCATGTGTAATTTGGCTAAATGATAAACATCGGAAGCTCAACACCACAACTCGTCCCTGCCCAACCAAGAAGAATGAGGTAATAAGTATCTTGATTTATATTGATCTGAAACTGTGAAATGTTGTAAATTGCGATGGGAATATTACTCTTGTGAGAATGAAATTATTTCGATGGGAATCGAAGATAATATGACGTCTTGGAAAATGTTGTTTGAAGTGTGGGATGATGAAATTACATGGATATGAAATTGCTTGATACGACTATGCCAAAAAAAAAAAAAAAAAAATTGTTTGAATATTTTTGTGCACACCCCGATAAGGAAAATCGGCGAATATGTGATTAGACTTCTATGAGTCTGGATAGATGAAACTCTAAATGATTGAAATTTCATGAATTGTGAAACGTAAAGTATGCGTGTGATTACTTGATTGTACTATGAAAAAAAAAAAAAAAAAAAAAAAAACAAAAAAAAAAAAAACACTGGTGGGAAATAAGTAAATACTACGGCTCTTGGAAAATGTTGTGAAGATATGAACCGTGAGACACTATGAGATTATACAATTGCTTTTGTTTAACCGTGAGGTATGATGGCGTTGATTGTGCAATATATGTACGACGTTATGTGGTGAAAATTCATGACCGATGAAGTACGAGGCATCGTATAGAACCACTATTAAGGGGAATGTGGAACTTTTGAACCTTGTTGCAAACGTAGGAGCCATATGAAGCTTGAGTTAGGTAATGATCATATATACGTGAAGTACGAGGCTTCAAGCTATGCTTGAAAGTATAGAGTGCCTAAGAGGTAGGCCAGACTAAACGTGCTAGAACTTAGTTGTAAGTTGACAACTGCAATATCACTTTCCTGAGTGATAAAAACAACGAAAAATATATATTTCGAACTTTGGTGTATCCTCACAATGGCGAGATCATACCTAAGATCTAATTAAACTATGCAGTCTTGCATACCATGCCAAAATGGCTATGCGACACAAATGCGATGACGTTTACGACACCTTAAGACCACGTGTACAGCGGCAATGCTTTTCGAAAACTATGTGGCATGGCAAGAAGACTTTGAAGATGCGACAATCAAAAGAAATGTTATTAATTTCGACGATACGATGAATCTCAACTTGGAATCCACGATTCCATAGAATGATGTTACCACGTTCAAGCTCGCGAAAAATGTGCGAGGGAGTACAACCCTCATAGCTAGAATGAACGATATTTAAATCAACAGTACTTACTTGGATTCTAAATTCCTTTCGGGACGTTTTAAATAAACGTGAGCCCTTGACTATTTAAACACCTTGGTTGACTCCCAATTTGCAAGTAATGCCCATTGTACTCTCTTCATCGAGTTATGACTCGCTTTCAGTTCTTGAAAAATTTGTACTTGCCTTCGTAACCTCGGACATCTTGATTAATCGTCTTCTTTGATTCATTTTTCGTAAGGACAATATTTTGACCTTATGAACTTCCGTCATTGAACTTCATTCCTAAGGTCGTTTGCAGTTATGACCTTCAGTATAATCACACCTCCGGTCCTATTTTCTTCAAAGGATGGAATAATCTTCTTGGAACTACTGGTTCATCTCTTTATTTTGTAATCATGTATGTGGCAAGTTCTTTCTTGCAGAAGTGAAATTCTTTTTAGCTCGGTTTCACTACATATATTGTTTCATACTCAATGATTTTTCTTTCTGCAACACCAAGTTAAGGCCATCCTGTTCCCTTCTTCCTTAACGGGTTAATCGTGTTAAATTTCTGAAAAGTTCCATTCACTTTGAGTTGTCTTTAACAAACCCGCGGACCCATTGATGTGATCTCATCTTTTCCAATAACATGATGTGGTTGAACCATCATTTGTACTACTTCATGACATTTGCCCATGTTTCTAAATCCTGCCGCGACTGAATATTTTTTTTGGCCTTGATATGTTGAACGATATCATTCATTGCTGTCCGGAATTTTTGCAAATTATGATCTAGCAGTCGGCTATGGAATTTGAGAATTTTTGCAGTTTCATCCTGTTTCCATGACCCATCTCATGTTCTTTCGAGCTCTCATCAGAAGTAAATTCTCAAATCTCTATGGGTTTTATTTGATACCTCTAAAACCATTTGATTCTCAGAATGGACGTTTTGAGTCCAATGGAGCTCAATCATTGCATTCATGTTCTTGTTTACTTTATTAATTTTGGAGCCTTCCCGACTAAAGACATCCTTAAAAATGTTGCAACAATTTGAAATCTGTTCATATCCAAGTAAGACTGTTGGGTCAAATTTCGAATCCTTGATACTAGACGGTAGGAAAATGCAGTGGTCGACTCGGATATACACAAGGGATAAGTTTCTATAGTCAGACATGCTCAAAAATGACACACCAACCAGAAGCGTCGACATAACCGACAAGATACATATATGCGTGAACGATCGATTGGACGATAAGCGAATAATGAATATGAGAAGATGTATTTACGGTCACCATCGTGCGAGGAAATTGTACAGGGAGTACGAGCCCCTTCATAGAGTTTATTGCACAAAATAAATATCGTCAACGAGGAAGAACCTATGAAAGGTGACGAGAAAGAGCCACGTGACGGCGATACGATCGAGAAAAAATGTGTGATAATACCATGAATATTAGAAAAAAAAAAATCGTGTGGAAGTTGGAAGACAAAAAGAGAAGAGTTAATAGAAATTTTCATGGGAGAACTTAAGTTAGTCGCTCACGATTTGCAAGTTATGGCGATGAGGGATATCGACGTAATTCTAGGAATGGTTTGGTTAACCACGAATTTTTGCGACGATTCGTTTTAAGGAGAGACAGATATCTCTACAAGCCCCGGGCAAGGAACCCACCTTATGCTATGGAATTTTGATGAACCGGCGAGCATCTATCATCTCCGCGCTTCAAGCTAGTACGTTGGTGAGGTAAGGACATCCCGCTTATCTCGTCTATCTACAAGGAGATGAGAAAGGAGAAAAGAAAATGGAAAACGTAGCCGTCGTGCAGGAATTTCCGGACGTCGCTCCTGAAGCTTTGCCTGGACCACCGCCAGATCGGCAATTGGAGTTCACAATCAATCTAGCACCAGGGTCGGCACCTGTATCTAAGGCACCATACAGAATGGCGCCTAAGGAGTTAGAAGAACTCAAGATACAGCTCCAAGAGCTTATGGACCTGGGATTTATTAGACCCAGTGTTTCACCATGGGGCGCGCCGGTGCTTTTGTGAAAAAGAAGGATGGATCAATGAGGATGTGCATCGACTATAGAGAGTTGAACAAGATGACCCTCAAGAACAAATATCCACTGCCAAGGATAGATGACCTATTCGATCAACTTCGAAGAGCCGGTGTGTTCTCTAAGATGGACTTGAGGTCCGGGTACCATCAGTTGAGAGTCCGAAGAGAGAACATACCGAAGACGGCTTTTCGTACGAGATATGGTCACTATGAGTTTGTCGTGATGCCGTTTGGTTTGACGAATGCACCCGCGGTATTCATGGACTAGATGAATCGAGTGTTTCATCCCTACTTGGATAAGTTTGTCTTGGTGTTCATTGATGACGTGCTTGTGTACTCGAAGAACGAGAAGGAGCACGAGAAACATCTACGAATCGCCTTGGAAACTTTGAGGAACGAGAAGTTGTACGCCAAATTCAGCAAGTCCGAGTTTTGGCTAAAGGAAGTAAAATTTCCTTGGTCACATCGTGTCGAAAGAAGGAATTCGAGTAGATCCCGCTAAGGTTGAGGCGGTGCAACAGTGGAAAGCACCTTCAACACCAAACGAGATTCGGAGTTTTCTAGGTTTGGCGGGATACTATCGAAGGTTTATAGAAGGGTTCTCCAAGATAGCGAGACCTATGACACAACAACTCAAGAAGGGAGTGAAAGTCAGTTGAACTCCCGAGTGCGAGGCTAGTTTCCAACTCTTGAAGGAGAAGCTAACTAGTGCACCAATCTTAGCTGTACCGGAACCTGGAGTGAACTACGTGGTATACACGGACGCTTCGAAGGTGGGACTTGGATGTGTGTTGATGCAAAACAACAAGGTGATTGCTTACGCATCCCGGCAATTGAGGCCGCACGAGTTGAACTACCCAACCCACGATTTGGAGTTAGCAGCAGTGGTACACGCCTTAAAGATATGGAGACATCATCTCTACGGAGTTCGATGTGAGATCTTTACGGACCACAAGAGCCTGAAATACTTCTTCGAGCAAAAGGATTTAAATATGCGACAACGAAGGTGGCTCGAATTGGTGAAGGACTACGATTGTGGCATAAATTACCACCCCGGAAAGGCAAATGTAGTGGCAGATGCCTTGAGTCGGAAGAGTCATTCCCAACTAGCCACTTTTCTCACCAAGGAAGAAAGCTTGGTCCGCGAGTTTTGTAAGATGCGTTTGGAAGTGGTGAGAGCACCGGAAACGGTGGAAGCGCGAATCGCCACTTTAGTTGTTAAGCCTGATCTAAGGACAAGAATCGTTGAAGCGCAACGAATGGATGCGAAACTAGAGGAAGTTCGTATAGAAGTGCGAACCGGCGAATCTGGACGCTTTAGCGAAGAAGGTGACAACGCGCTTACCTTCCAAGGAAGACTGTGCATACGGGACGACGAAGAACTTAAAAACGAGGTGATGAGCGAAGCTCACGAGACCCCTTATACCGCCCACCCAGGAAGTACGAAAATATACCAAGACTTGAAGAAGTCCTTTTGGTGGAATGGTATGAAGAGGGATATAGCGGCCTTCATGGAGCGCTGCTTAGCCTGCCAACAGGTGAAGGCTCTACATCAACGACCGTATGGGAAGTTGCAACCACTAGAAATCCCCGAGTGGAAGTGGGAGCACATTGCCATGGACTTTGTGACAGCCTTGCCAAAGACGCAAAGAGGGAATACTGCCATCTGGGTAGTTATAGACCGACTCACCAAGAGTGCGCACTTCATACCGATACCCATAACCTATGGATCTAACAAGCTAGCTCAAGTGTACATAAAAGAAATAGTGCGACTACATGGAGTCCCCGTGACGATCACGTCTGACCGTGACCCGAAATTTACGTCAAGATTTTGGATCAGCCTATAACGTGAGCTAGGCACTCGACTGAACTTCAGCACGGCTTTTCACCCGCAGACGGATGGGCAATCCGAGCGAACGATCCAAACCCTCGAGGATATGTTAAGAGCCGTGGTGCTAGACCGAGGAGGGAGTTGGGAGTCCGCACTCCCATTGATCGAATTCACCTACAACAACAGCTTCCAGGCAACGATAAATATGGCGCCGTACGAAGCCTTGTACGGGAGAAAGTGTAGATCCCCGCTCTACTGGGACGAAGTTGGTGAGAGAAGGGTACTCGGGCCCTACGCAGTCGAAGAAATGGTTGGAATCGTCCGACAAATTCGTGCAAGGATAAAAGAAGCTCAAGACAGACAAAAGCCTTACGCGGATGTACGACGAACCGACTTACAATTTCAAGCTGGCGACAAGGTCTTTCTCAAGGTATCCCCGTCGAAAGGGATAACGCGTTTTGGTGTCAAGGGAAAACTAAAACCGCGATTCGTTGGACCTTATGAAATCCTTGAAGGAGTGGGTCCTGTTGCATACCGCTTGGCGCTACCTCCAAGCCTCGGGAACGTGCATAACGTCTTTCATGTGTCGCAGTTACGGAAATATGTGTTTGACCCAAAACACGTGATTCACTACCAAGAAGTCGCGTTGAACCCGGACTTGAGCTATGAGGAGAAACCCCAAACGATTTTAGACCGAAAGGTCCAGAACGTGAGAAATAAGCAAGTTGCCTACGTGAAGGTACAGTGGAGAAACCACGGGCACGAGGAAGCCACGTGGGAGCTTGAGGACAAGATGATGGAGTTATACCCAGAACTCTTCCTATGAGAGTACCAAATTTCGGGACGAAATTTCTTTTAAGAGTGGTAGGATGTAACGCCCCACTTTTTGAACCCTAGTTTTCGAACCCTAAGACGTTGTATTTATTGCTTTGATTGCAGGAATTAAATGGCGATTTATTATGTGTTTGTTTTGGTGACCTAATTTTGTTTTGACCAAGTCAAATTCGTTGATGTTATGACGTGTTATAATTAATTGATGTGGAATGAAATGTTGCGATGAATTATATTATTTTGGGGAGTGAGATTTAATTAGAGGCATAAATAATTACCCTGCCTTTTTATTGAGAAAATTCGACCACTACTATTTTTAAGGAGAGGAATTCTATTTTGTTGGATTTAATTATTTGATTGGGATAATTATCCAATTAAATCCAAAGCCTAATTACCCTATTTAATTCTTGATAAAAATCGGCCCCACTATTATTCCTAAGGAGATTTCGAAATCTCCTAGCTTTTGGGAGAAGAAATTATTCATTTATTTTTTTGATCCATAAATTATTCCTTTCCATGTTTTAATTGGAATATCCTAGCAAATCTTTCTATATCTTTATTTATTAAAGATTGGAAATTATTCCTTGTGGGAGGAATTGAATAACACGCCTATTTCCATAATATTTGGGAGGATTTTTATTAATTTTCTTGCTCCGTATTATTCTGCTCCGTGAAAATACAAAATAAAATCATAGGCTAATAAATTAGCCATGATTTTCGAAATCTCTCTCTTTTCTTCTCCCCAAAGTCACGTTAATTCCACCCCACAATCTTCCCTAATCTCTATCAAAATATTCATGTCATTAATCCTCCAAATTCCTAATTAATTGGAGATTCTATTCTAACCTTATAAAATACTCCTAACCTAAACCTAGCCTCTCATCACACGCCTCCCACTTCACTACACACGCCCCCTCCCCTTTTCATCTCCTCCCACACTTGTTCTTCCATTCACTCAAGATCATAACAATTTTCCAAGAGATTGTTGAAGAACCAAGGTTTTAATTGCTTCCTACCGATTATTTCGTCCAAGAAAAGGTACATTCAAACCCATATTCTTCAATCCTCTCCATCTAGACTTTCTTTGACTCCCTCATGCATGTAGAGAGTGTAGGGAATGCCGATCTAAGGGTTTGATCGGTGGGAATGTGTAATCGTTTGTGTGAGTACGTTTTGATTGCAATTGCTTGTTGATTTATTGAATCCTCGGTGATTGATGTGCGATTTCATGAAAATATGTGTTTAAGGACTCTTGTGAGCATGATTTTATATCAAAACCATGAAAAGATTTATTTTGAATGAGTAGGGATAAACCCTAATTCGAATTGCTATCAATATGAAAATCTGTGATTTCTGAACAGTGTGTTCTGATGTATTTTTGACCAACCAAACGAACTCCGATTTGACCGATTCTTTTTCCTGTGTAAACTTCGTGATGTCTTCTATATTGTGTGTAAATTTCGACCCTTTTGGTTGAACGATGAATTTATGGTGAATTTTTAAAGTTGACTGCGCTTTTCTGCCGAAAACGTGTTTTCTCGACCAGTAGGTTGTGCTTTCTGTTTGACCGACCTAAAAAGGTTATTTTGACATTAAATTTAAACTGTAAGTTGTTTGATGAGTCTACTGCTTGGTCGTAAAGTTTTAGCCCCAACGGAAGTCGGATGATTTTTAGATAATTTTTACAAAAAGGTTGCGCAGAGCTGCCAGATCTCTACTTGGGTTAAACAACTATAATTGTATGCTTGAATGACATACATGAATTTACATATGTGATGAGGTGATGTGATATGCAAAGAAGTGTGATATGATGTGATTCCTATTGTTGAGCGGGAAAGGGGAATGATCTAGGACATGCATGATTTTAGTCCATGTTGATGACTAATTGGGAATACCTTATCTAAAGGTGAAAATTCGTGCGCTAAACGTGATATCAAAGGAAAAGCGAAACTTGAAATCTAAACGGTCGAGGTGGGCTTCTTTTCTACCCTACGATATGTGTGGGTTTTATTTTATTAAAATCTTTTACGTATGACTGTGGAGAGATAAGGGTGGTTTAAAGTGATTATCATGCCTGATTTGTTTTGACATGCCTATCTGATGTGGCTGTTGCCACTGTTATATAAATCGAATTCGGGTCCTCGTAGGGCCGAAAACCCTACGTGGATTAGTGTACACCTATGGTAGATCGTGTGCTAGCGTACGGGCTGGCCGGTCTAGTGACCTGGTTTGCGGCCGCATTCCTTGTCATGTATTGGCAGATATGGTTGATGACGATGGGGAAAAATGACTGCGCAGTCGCTATTTTGAACAATGGAAAATGTTTCGGTGCCTCGGGTCTTTTAATCTCAAACCCCGATGGTTACCTACGTATGGCATGATAATAATATGTACTCTTACTTAAAATGTTTTCGGCACGAGCCACTGAGTATTTTCAAAAGTACTCAGCCCTGCATATGTTTTCTCTATGTGCAGGTTGAGCAGCGACGAGCGGTTGGTGGTGTTGAGCAGGAATTAATAATAAACTATGGTCGTTTTGAAACTCTGAGTGTCGTCGTGTCTTCACACATGACGTCACTCTTCTCTTGGATGCTTCCGCTGGGATATTTTCTTTACTTGTTTTTACTTAACTATGAATCTTTTTGATTAAATGTTGAAAACTCGTTAATCTTTTATTAATGTCAAACCTTTGGTCTTTTTACTTATCTTAATATAAATGCTTTTGGTCGTTTATTTATTAAACTTAAATTCTTAGTCAAACTTTTATTGAAACCCTAGCCTTCTATGCCCGTTCTTTAAAACCCCTTTAAGTCGCGATCGCCCGCTTTTATTAACCCTAGAGGGCGGGCGTGACAATATGACTATCTTCCACTAAGATGTCCAAAAATACTAAAAATAAGTTCAAAATAAAAGTATCGAGCATCCAATTTTGAATCTTTGATTTAATTAGTCTATCATACACAAAATTCCATGCAAAAAATGGTCATAAACAATTAATCAAGATTGATTTGAAGTACATATTTATCTTTAATTTCTTGATGTTATTGTAGGTTGGAGATGGAAACAGAAATCACACATTGAGCATTCTTGATTTAGAGAGAAAGCAAACCTGGTATTTGAAAATTCATAGAGTTTGCCAGTGCTCGAAAATATAATAACTCCAACATGTGCATCACATAGAATGGCAAGTTCCTTAGCCTTCTTCAACAATCCGCTTCGCCTCTTAGAAAACGTCACTTGCCTGCTCGTTGAGTTATCGATCCTCTGAATCACGATCTTCCCCCTCCCCATTTTTCTTCTTTCTAGGGTTTCTTCCTTGTTCCCAATTGTTGGATCTAAAACCCCCAGCTAGGGCTAAAAGATGGAATAAAGAAAAGAAAAAGAAAAGGTTACTTTTGTTGAGCTTAGAGATGAAGTCTGCAAATCAAAGGGGTGAGAAATTTTATTTGAGGCTGATATTGAAGTCAAGACAAGCCCTTTTTATAGAATTTGTTAATTGCTTTGTATAGTTTTGGATTCCAAAACTATCTTTTGGGTTCTTAATTTAGAATAGTGGAGAACTCGAGGACCAATCTATAATTATAAAATTGAAAAAGCAAGGGTAGTTTAATGGCGCCGTCGCCTTATAAGGCAGTGACACGTGGGGAATCCTAAATATTTCTATAACAGGAAAAACTTTATTCCAATTTAAGTAACTTTAAAACCTTAAACTTAACAGACCCATGAAAGCTTTGGGCAGACATTTCAGAGATTTGCTATTGATTCTTTTGGCATTTTTCACATCTTTCGAAGTCATTTTGAACTGCCAAGTGACATACCTCCTTAGGGCATCCACTACGCGGCGCGCCACCGTCCAGCGTTCCATCGCGGAGGGACGGAACGCTCGCGCGACGCGTTGTGACACGCCGTCCCGTCCCGCTCCCGCGGCCCGTGCCTGCGAGACACGGGACAGGCTGTCACGCCACGCGCCGTGGCGACGTGGCGCGCCCCTGCGCCATGCGTGACGCCCACTCGCCGGCCCGCGAGTGGGCGTCGTCACGCTGACGCAATAAATCAATTTATTTAAAAAAATACTTTTTATTTATAAAAATTATTTTTATATTTAAAAACAATTTTAACAAATAAATAAATACAAGAAATTCATAACAGCCACATATATTTGATGGGCTTGCGAATTTATGAAACTCATTCTTGGTTGCTTCTCTTTTAAAGAGACAACCTTGAATGTTTTATGTTCCACTTTCGATGTGGGACAAAGTCATTCTTGGTTGCTTCTCTTTTATATAGACAACCTTGAATGTTTTATGTTCCACTTTCGATGTGGGACAAAGTCATTCATGGTTTCTTTTCTTTTATAGAGACAACATTGAATGTTTTATGTTTCACTTTCGGTGTGGGACAAAGTCATTCTTGGTTGCTTCTCTTTTAAAGAGACAACCTTGAATGTTTTACGTTTCACTTTCGATGTGGGACAAAGTCATTCTTGGTTGCTTCTCTTTTATAGAGACAACCTTGAATGTTTTATATTTCACTTTCGATGTGGGACAAAGTCATTCTTGGTTGCTTCTCTTTTATAGAGACAACCTTGAATGTTTTATGTTCCACTTTCGATGTGGGACAAAGTCATTCTTTGTTGCTTCTCTTTTATAGAGACAACCTTGAATGTTTTATGTTTCACTTTCGATGTGGGATAAAATCATTCTTGGTTGTTCTTCTTTTATAGAGACATCCTTGAATGTTTTATGTTTCATTTTCGATGTGGGACAAAATCATTCTTGGTTGTTTCTCTTTTATAGAGACATCCAAGAATGATTTTGTCCCACATCGAAAGTGAAACATAAAACATTCAAGGATGTCCATATAAAATTGTATTTTAAATTATGTCATTTTTATTTTTTTTAAGATTTTAATTATATTTTTTTTAAATTTTAAGTTGTATTTTTATTTTATGCTGTAATGTTATTTTAATTTTAATGAAGTGTGTTTGTTTTAATTGAATTATGTTAGAAAAAAAATAAAAAATGAAATTGAATGAATAGTAATTTAAGGGACGGAATAAGGGACGGAGCGTTGCAGGTTCCGTCCCTTTGTTAAGGGATGGAGGAATAAAGTTTAGTGGGGCCCTCAAATAGTAGTTTAAGGGACGGTGGGGGGACAACGTAATGAATGCTCTTACGGCTAGGCTTTTTATAATTTTTCCCTTTGTTATTTTCTGTTCACTTTTATTAATATATAAAAATTAATTAGCTCATTGCATAAAATATTTGGAAGAAACTAAATCATAGTACTTGGTGCCACAGTTCATAATGCAAGCCACCCTGGCTTCTATTATTTTATGTGAGCTGATAGGAAAAATCACTTGCTTATATATTTGTGCCAATGTGTTTAATACTTTCTCAGTTAATTAAAGTTTAAGTATGATTTGTTATTATTGATTGTGCATAAGAACAAGTTCAGCTACATGCAAAGACTCCCATTAATAATTACTCCACCTGTCCGCGATTTAAAGTTCCATTTTATCATTTCGGGATATCTGTAATTTAAATTCACATTCGCTTTTTTCTATTTTAGGAAAGTGTACTCACCATTCAACTAAATAATTACACCTACATTCTATTTTAAAATCAATATATAAAAGTGGATTCCACGTTCAATGAACTCATTTTTTTCATTTTTCTTCACAAAATTAAACAATTTCTTTAAACTATTGCCGAACGAAGAGAGTAGTTGATAGTGACATATCATTCATATCCTGTTTGGCTCAGCTGAATTAGCAGGTGTTGTTTAGAATTTTATGCATCTCAATCACATTAACCGTAACATGTTTTGACATTGTCTTATACATTGAAAGGATTCCCTTTTATTACCATCAATAAGATGACTTCTTTGGAATAGAAAATATGTAAAACAAATCGAAATAATACATCAATAACCAAGTTTCAAACTTAACATGATAGATTTATACTCGATGTAGTATTGATTCTACATCGTATTATAATTAAGACTAGATCTTGATATCTCTATTGTTTATCATTAGGCAAGAAGTTTGGTACCACCATAGACATTGAAAAATATTTTATTTTCTTTCTTTAGAATCTTTTAATGTTGGGGTTGCATCGGTAGGCGTTCTCCAACAATGATTATAGTTAAAGTAATAGTGCAAAAAGATGGAATTCAATTGGCCGAGCCCACGTGAAGTCGATTTGGTGAGCCAATGAGAATCTTTTGAAATATATAAAGGGGCTCCTTGAGAAAGGAAAGCACCAAATTCAAAGGGATAAAATTATAAAATAGAGGAAATTCCATGCTTGTAGACAGGTGTCAATCATCAGCAAATGATAGGAAGTCGAAGACCTTAATACAAGTTTATCACTCCAACAATGGAAATGTCGACACTTCTGACTCTCAAACCCTTTGAAAATTGAGTTCTGTTTAATTCATGTAAGAAAATATAATTTTTTGGAATGGGGAAACTATGCTCCTTTTCATGATCTATGTAACATGCTCTTTTAATCATATGCAAAAATTGTGATAATCAATTTCTTGGTATATTTGAAAATTAAATTTTAAGGTTCACTTGAGTGAGAGAATTCCCGGGACGAGGTTGTGGGGGATTTGTAATAGATTAGTGATTTTTAGAGTTTATTGGCTGCTTGTTTGGAACTATTCTAATAGTAGTATATAGATTATATTATCTTGGAGATTTACACCTTTATTTATCATAACCACTATTGTCCTATATATACCATAGCATTGTATAACTACAAGTCTACACCTTTATATATGTTCAAGTCAAACATAGTATTATTAGTATGGTTTTATCATACATTCAGATAGAGTATAATTTTTTAATTAAGACAAAACACATCTAGAGGTCTTTATATTAATACATTTCATTTCATTAAGCCCTTATATAAATTTTTGTTTCATTTGATTTTTGTATTAATGCATTTTGTTTCAATAGGTTATTTCATAATGTTTTGTTTCATTAGATCCTAATACTAATGCATTTTTATTTAGTAGAATGTTTGGTTGAATCTTTATTTAACAGACTTCATAATTTTATTAATTTTTCTTGTGTTAGTTAAATTTAGTTATTTTACATTTTTCTCTTATTTATTTTGAAATTAATGCAGTGCAATACGGACTCAAGAATACATAATTGGAAATGTGATAAAATGTAAATTAATAACAAGCAATATCAATAAAGTTCATTTTTCCAATGATTCTTGAATCATTATTGCAATTGAATTAATTCCAAAATAAATATAATAAAAGAAAAATAAATAAATTTAATTAATACAAGAACGGTTAATTAAATTCGAAGGTCCGCTAAATCAATAACTAACCAAATTTAAAATGAAAGTATAAAAACCTCTTAAATCATAAGGACCTAATAAAAAAACAAATTATAATAGGACTTAATGAAACAAAATGCATTGATACAAAGATCTAATGAAACAAAATACATTGGTACAAAGATCTAATGAACCAAATATTTGTAGAAGGATCTAATGGAATGAAATGTTATAGTTCAAGGATGGTTAAAGTAATCATACAGCCCATAATATACTTAATTACATAGTACCAGTTAATGGAACTCATAATATAACTTAATTATAGTTTAATGAAGCTCAAAATACAATTTAACTAAACCTAATCACTACAAAAGTGCTGCCTACCGTCACGTCTTCTTCTAGATGGTTTTCTTCTTATAGATCACGCCTTCTTTTTCTAGATATATGGTCTTCCCCAATCGTTTCTATCTCAAATATTATCGCCCAAACATGTCTTTATATTTCCCTATCAGCAAATACACATATAATTGGGGACTGCATTGGAAATTTTCATAAGATTTTCAGTAGCTACATCTTAAATGCATTATGCATATATGCATTGATATTGTGCACAAATGCAAAAAAGTGTTGTAGGGATCAGACCCGTCCGGAGTCACTAATTATCGAGACCTCTTTGTTCTTCTTACAAGAGAGCTCAGCCAAACTCTCAACCACGCGGCTGATTTTAATCAAGTATTACAAATAAGTAAAGAAACTCTAGGTATTACAATTCTTGGTAGAAACCCTAGCTAGCTCCTTGATTAATCCAACCTGCACACTTAGTACACGAGTTAGTAACAACAAATAAGATCCTATCGGATCTATGATATTACACACACAAGAAGAACAAGAAAATCAGAGGACACCGAATAGATCATAGATTTTGGCTCAGCTACCTGCCAACAGTTCAGATCTATTCAACCAGAAACTAGATCCAAGGGAGCACCGTCGAATCCGACCAGAGATTCACCTCTCACCGTCGAGATCACCCCCACACAACTCCTTCACACCGGATCTAGAACCACAGAACACAATCTCACACCTGATGTCTCACACACCAAACCCTAGGTCTAGCAAACACACCAACAACCGAAGCAGTTGCCTTCGCCGGCTAAACCACCAGTCAATCACACTGAGGAACAGTGATAGACTCACAGGAAACCGCCGGAGAAGTCATCGGAGAAGAAGAGAGAAGTGAGATAGAAGAGAGAAGTCACTCAATAGAGTGAGTAGAGAGAGAGAGAGAAGTGTATCGAATGAGGAACAAACCGTCACACTCTTCACACATAACAAACACACTCAACAATCCAACGACACAGATTCAGGATCCAAGTGAAGGCACGATGTGGCAGCCATCAGACGGTGGAGAGCAAAGGTCGCCGGGCTAACAGGCTTGGCCACTTGGTCCTAGCCCAATAATTTAGTATTGGGCCAAATTAATTCACAGCCCAAATAAATGTCCACCAATATTATTCAACAAGTACAAAATGAAATACGTTTTGTAGCATCAATGGAGTAATTTTCAACGCAAAAATAGATTTTGCCACATTATTGATGTTGCATGTAGAAAAAGTTTGAAATTGCTAATAAAATGAACAATTTGGAAAAAAAGATATTACGTCACAGACATAGTTAGTAATGTAATCTCTCCATTCCATAACAATATGAACTTTGTCTATTTTGGGCCGTCCCATAAAAATAACCGCTTCTATTTTGGTAACTTATTTCTATTAATTTTTTGTTTCTACTATCTTACTTTATCAATAGTACATTAATATCGTGCAATCCCAAGTATCCATATTTTCATAGGACGGCGGAAATATATATTAGAGTGTTTCAATTTTACAAAATATGTACTATCAGGTGTATTAAGAGAGAGATGGAAAGAGAATTGAGATTGAAGTTTTTCGTAGGCCCAATTGGCCCCAAACCAACGATCACAAAAGCCCATGTTTTAGCCCAATCCCTACATCGGGCTACGGAATATGCCTATGGAATCATTCGGGAAAAGGAGGGGGCATAAGTTTCCAAGTAATTTCCTTCGTGGTCACTTTCTAGATGTTAATTCATCCATTTATTTATATTTCAGTCCATTTTGAAGTCAATATTGGTCTACCGATCTTCCCCAATTGGGAACTCCAGAATTTAATGGACCTATATTTATCTAGTAAACTATGAAAAGTGTTAATTTTTATTAATAGATTGACATAGTACTTTATAGGCTAGAATGCATATATGGTCGGAACATGGTTGGAAATTCAGAGCATCTGCAGCGGTGGCGAAAGACGCCACCGCCGTCCGCGCCGTTGGCAAGGCGCAGGACCGCCGCCGCTGCAGCCGCGCCGCTGGCACGGCGCTGCTCGATGTATCGAGCACGTCCGTGCCAGCGGACGCACACGTGGCGCGCTCCCATTCGTCAACGGCATAGCCGTTGTGTTTAAACTTTTTTTTATTTTTTTTTTAAAATCGGTATTTAATTATAAATAATGCTAAAAAATAAAAAAAAATATTTTCCAAATCCCAAAAATATGGCCGTTTTTTTCCCGTTTTTTCTGAATTTTTTTGATTTTTTTTTTATTTTTTTTTTCCCCAAAATCATCTATAAATACACACATTCATCATCCATTTATCACATCAAATCATCTCTCATTCATCTCTCATTCATAATTCTCATACAAACTATCAACACATTCATCACCCACTCAAAATCTCAAATGGATTTCACCCATATTATGGCGGAAGCGGAACGCGAAGAACAAGAATACTACGAACAACATCGTGCCGCTTACGAAGCATATGTCGCGGCGAATACCCCTGCTCCTCCTCCTCAACGAACCAGATCAAATCGACGGTACATCCATCGTGACCGGGAGGGAGCCCACGAAAGGCTCGTTGCCGACTACTTTGCCGACCAGCCGCGGTTTCCGGCAGATTACTTCAGGCGCCGTTTTCGCATGTCAAAGCGCTTGTTCATGCGAATTGTCAACACATTGTCCGCACGTGTTAAATACTTTCAAACAGGTGTAGATGCAGCCGGCCGGCAAAGTATCACGGCGTTGCAGAAGTGTACGTGTGTCATCCGACAACTCGCTACTGGGCAAACGGCCGACATGTTCGACGAGTATTTGCATATCGGTGAGTCCACTGGAATCCTATGTTTAAAGAATTTTTGCGAGGGCGTTCGTTCTGCTTTTGGGGATGAATTCCTTCGAGCACCCACCACTGATGATTGCCAACGGTTGCTTCGTCTTCATGAATCAGTCCATGGCTTTCCCGGAATGCTTGGCAGCATTGACTGCATGCATTGGAGGTGGAAGAATTGTCCGACTGCTTGGAGGGGGCAACACTTGAGCGGTCACAAAGGCGGCGGCCCAACGCTTATCCTTGAGGCGGTCGCCGACTACCGCCTATGGATTTGGCATGCATATTTCGGCGTTGCTGGATCCAACAACGACTTGAATGTGCTATATTCGTCACCACTCTTCAATGATGTGATGAATGGTGTAGCACCGGCGATCGACTTCACCATCAACGGAAATATATACCGCATGGGTTACTATCTCGCCGATGGTATCTACCCAAGGTGGTCGACGTTCGTGAAGACGCTCCACAACCCGCACGACCCGAGACGGGTTCTTTTTGCGCAGCGTCAAGAGTCAGCGCGGAAAGATGTCGAAAGAGCCTTCGGGGTCCTTCAAGCTCGATTCAACATTGTGAAGGCCCCGGCTCGGCTGTGGTACGTGAATAATATCGCCGACATCATGTTCACGTGTATTATATTACACAACATAAAGATGTCGAAAGAGCCTTCGGGGTCCTTCAAGCTCGATTCAACATTGTGAAGGCCCCGGCTCGGCTGTGGTACGTGAATAATATCGCCGACATCATGTTCACGTGTATTATATTACACAACATGATTATAGCCGACGAAGGGCCGAGGGCGGCTAGCTTCTACGACGAGGACGAAGCCGGAAGCTCAACAGCGAGGTCTCCCCTACGCCGAGGCGAGCATACGACGGTTGGCCAGAGGATCGAGACAAGACACACAATGCGCGATACTCGAATCCACAATCAACTACAAGAAGACCTAATCAACCACATGTGGGCGAAATTCGGCAACGAGTAGTGTCATTTTTAATTTTTAGGATTTTAATTATGTAATTTTTAATTTTTAGGATTTTAATTATGTAATTTTTAATTTTTAGGATTTTAATTATGCAATGTTTAATTTTATTTGTCATTTGTAATATTTATTGTGGGTTTTAAATGAATTTTAATATTATGGAAATGTTTTTGTGTAATTGAATTTTATATTAATTGTGCTCGTCCTTGCGGAAGAGCACAGTTGTGGGTGTTGTGCTCTTGCCAGAGAGCAGGCATGAATAGTACCGCCCGGGCCCACAACCGTGCCGCTGGCAAGAGCACGGTTGTGGATGCTCTCAATAGGCAAAGTATGTGGAAAATCATTTTATATCGATAGTTAGCCGGCAGTGATGCAGGTGGCTGCATATCCATAATAAGTCTAATAGCAAGAAATAGCCGAACACTTGAAATTTGTTTAGATTCTTTGAGCTGTTAATTTAATTATATTTATGTCAATTTTGTAAATCTGTCATCAATTTGGTATTTGGATCATAATTTGGTTGCCGAAAAGTATAGGTTTAATTCGATTAACTTTATCTCTATGCTTGGATTAATTAAATGTTGTTGCAGCTTTCCTTATTCATAACTCATATACACTTCAGCTTTAAAAAATTGACTAAGCCATTTAACATTAAATTTGGTCAAATTCTTGGTATGTGTTATTAGCACTTTGATATTGAAATATTAAATTGTGAAGTTTCAATCTTTTTTAATAGTAGTCTCATACTTACACAAGTTGTCGTCTTTTAATGATGTTACAAACTACGCGATTCATCAAAATAAGTACTTTTTTATTTAATTTATTTTCTTAATTTTTTGAAATATTGTTAATTTTTGCATGAATGAGACAATTAATTTTTTTTTGAAACTTTTGTGATTTATATTCTATTTTAAGAGATCATGACATATACCGGAATTTGACTATATTTCTTAAATGACTATTAACCTAAGAAAAATATATTGTAAGCTAAGAAGGGATCAAAATTGGGGTTGGCACGGTACGATATATTGTACCGAAATGGGCATACCGCATACCGTACCGAAAAGTACGGTATGAGAAAACACGATACAGTACCGTACCGATTTTTTCAGTATACCACATTTCGATATATCGAAAAGTCGGTATATCAAAATATGAAAACCTTTACCTTACCGACATTTCGGTATACCGTACCGTGCTGCGGTATACCGGTATACCGCGGCATACCGCAAGTCATACCTGTTTGATATATAAAATATTGAAAATGACATTTTATCTATCTAGAAAATGTCCAAAATGATAAAATTCCATCACAATCAAACATAGTTCATGACGTTCAAAACATAGTTCATGACATTCAAAAAGCTTTCTCATCATCAAATCCTAAAATAAGCAAAATAGAATTAAAAACTAGCATACATAGTACTCAGAAGTGTGGATACACAAAATTGCAAAATCATTAAATCAACTACAAAAAAAAAAGCTATTTGCTCTTCCATTCAATAAACATTGTCTACAAAATTGAAGAATCATTAAATCAAGTACAAAACGAGAACTTTTGTACAAGTTTATAGCAGCAGCAGCCAACAACACAAACCCACTTTACACCCATTAATTCATTCCTAAATCCGAACAAACAATCCAATGAATTAGACAAAATTGCAAAAAAAGGATAAAAATTAATAAATTCACTACTAATTATGTATAATACTTACAAGTATTATACGAGAAAGAGAGAGATTTGAAAACCACGAGCTGTGAATTTGCTGCGGCGGACGACGGTGGTGGAGTGCTGCGGCGGGGTGGTGTGAAATTGACTGTGAGTTGAGGTTTAGGAGCACGACCACGTTCGCACGAGAAAGAGAGATTTGGAAATGGTGCTGGAGTCTGCTGCGAATCTGCTGCGGCGGGCGGGCGGTGGTGGAGTGCTGCGGCGGGTGGTGTGAAATTGAGTGAGTTGAGATTTAGAATTAGGGTTATGCTTTAGTTTTGAAAATATAAAATATTATAATATCATACACAATAAATATATTAAATATATATATAATTATTAACGGTATCTACCTCAAAATTGCAGTATATATCGTAATTGCGGTATGGTGCGGTATGATGCGGTATACCGCGGTATATACAAAATTCATACCTTTGCCGTACCTAAATCTATCGGTAAGGTATCATACCGTATCGAAAAGTGCGGCATACTGAAAATTCAGTATTTTCGGTATTTTTTCGGTACGGTATGTGCAGTATTTCGGTATATTTTTGCCAGCTCTAATCAAAATGAATAAGTAATGTTAGAGTGAGATTTATGAAATTAATTAAAGATCCGAGCTAAGTTCGAATCTCACTATCATATTTATAGGTCTGAGATTGATATATCTAATTTTTCATGTTTGGTGATCCACAGTGGCGGACGTAGAAAAAAATTATGGGAGGGACTGCATAATATATACTTTTATATCCGTAAATAATTGTCTCATACTCCTATTTTCTTTTTCATTCGTCGAAGAATAATTATCTTATTTCTGCTGGTAATTGGACTTCACATTTAATTAACTTTCATCGCACAAATATTATTAATTTTATCATAAAAATTTATACTATATATAAGTATTTCTCAAATTTAAATCAAAACACCTCAAACTCTAACCATAACATCTTAAATTTAAATTTATGTAAAAAACAATTATTTTTCAATCAATCACAACATCCTATATGAATTAAACTACACATCCAATCCATGGCATTTTTTTTCATAATTTCGTTCTTAAATTTTATACTACTAAAAAGTAAATATTAAAAATTGTTATAAAATAAATACTCCTTTGCTTAATTATATTGAAAAGAAAAGGAGTAAAAAGATGAATTAATCAGTAAACTTACAAAATCGAAGTAACCAATTTTATAACGTGAGACACGCCTTGACACTACTTTTAAAACACAATTAGCACTATTTAAAAATAGTAACTTATTAGTAGTACTCCATAAAATAGTCATTATTTACTTTGGGAGTTGGGGTCATCTTCTTTCTCAAAGGCCAAAGCCATGGCAATCGATTATTCTTCATTTGCATCTGTAGATCTTTCAAATGTAAATTCATTTCAGCCCCTTCTACCATTCAATCCCCAACTGTTTAATTTCAATAGCATTAATTTGGCAAGGGCTGAAGATGGTTTTTATGAAAATTTCAAAAAATTAGCAACAGGAAACAATAAGAAAAAAAATGTTGAGAAAGGCTTAAGCCCCTCATTGGCTCTTACTGTGTCCGCCCCTGGTGATCCATCTTATGTGATTTATGGGTGTGGCTCATAACATTATTAATTCCAAATCAAAAGATAGTGACTACAAGATCTCATGAATTTAATAAAAAAGGTAATGGTGCATTTTCTTTGACAATTAACGTATGATAATGTTTGAAATAAATGGACAACTCACATGTTTATATGAGCCCACAAATAAATGAGAGTCTTGTGTATGTAAATGGACTTTTCTAGTCTTCTAGATCGATTGGAAACAAGTGAATGGTTGACTGTGACAAATGTGACCAGACTACATGTTCAGAATTGAAATTCACATTATAATTTACCAGCTAACAACTGATGGGATTTTCTCGCCTTTTCTTTTCTTTTATAAGGAAAAAAAATACTCAATTTCAAATTTTCATTACATCTATAAGCAATGGGTGTCATACGACTAAGCCTGAAATTCGGGTACCCAAACCCGAAATCTCAAAAATATCATACCCAATACCCGACCTGTATGTGAATTCGGGTACCCTAATACCCGATGCAGGTACCCGAACCCAACTAATCGGGTACCTACAGACCCGAAATTATTATATTTCAAATTTATTCTTTTATATAAATTATATTGTGATGAGAATAGAAATTATTAAAAATAACACAATACTACTATTTATTGACTATTATTAAAAGTCTAGACTTCAATTCTAAATTTCTAATGTTTTAGCTTTCTCCATATAAAATAGACATTAGACAAATAGACATTATTTAATTTTAAAATAAAGAAATTTTTTGCATAAATTGAAACATAAAAGAGAATAAAATAATTTTTTAAGACATTAAATTAACATTGATAAGGCTCGTTTCATGCATTGATTTTGGGTGATATTACATGCTTTTTTGGGGAGATAATGCGCAAATTTGAGATTAAGTGTGCAGATATTTGCTTGGTCAAGTAGATGCTGCAAATTGACCGAGCAGATGCAAAATGAGCAGAAAATGAGTAAAAAGTGTCAAAAATCCGCTAGGTCAAAGAGAATTATCAGGAGAGCAGGTGCGTGAAAAATCTGCCGAACCCAGGAACGCACACAAATTACCCGGGGCGGGGAAAATGGAGCAGAAAAAGTGAAAAAGGAGCAGATTAAAAAGATCATATTTTAAGGGTACAAACGTCAAATCATGAAGAGCATACCCTACGGATTTGAGCTTGAAGCCTCCCTATATAAAGGGACCAACATGAATGAAGAAGGTAGCGCTTAACGCTACCATTCTCGTAGTTTAGGTAGAAAACTCTCATAGGCGCTTAACGTCACTGCTCTCTTAGCTTAGTTTAGTTGATTTGCTGATTTCTTAGCTTAGTTTAGACAGTTCAATGGTTTCGACGGTGGAATTGACGACTCCGACGTTGGATCCTTGCTTTCTTTACCGCTTTTGAGACGATGTAGTTAGATCTCGAGTTTAATCAGAGGAATTGACGACTCCGCCGTTGGATCTCGACTTATTTCCAGTTTTATGAAGCTTTGGTGTTTATTTTCATGTTGACGATGTTGTTTACTCATGTTTCTTGGATGTTTTTCGCAATTGGTGGCTTAGATGTTTAGATCCATGATGTTTACATGATTTCCAGTAGTTTAGAGGTTGAGATCTAGTTATTCACGTGCTCGATTTCTGAGATCTGTTAGTTTAGGTGATGCATGCAAGGTTAATCTGTGTTTATTCCGCTTTCTGCTTGACCCAGGAGAGTAGATCTGACAGTTTTAGCTTGAATTTCGTGTTTACTAGAGGTTTTGAAGCATGCTCTGTTTTATTTCATCAATGGTGTTAAATGCTCTGTTTTCACTCTGTTTTAGCTTAGTTACATGAAGAAGATGAAGTGGGAAGTTGGTTAGAGAATCAGATCTGTTTTTTGCTTTTGCTTTTGTGCTTTTCACAGTTTCTGCTAGCCCCAACCAGTTTAGGAAAAAAGGTCCCCACTTGTTTTTGCATCTTTGTCTGCCTATTTTGGAAAAGTTTCAGCATGTTCCTTCAATCATAGGTGTTCTAGTTAGTTTTACTTCAGTTTACAAGTTGTCTTGAGTTTGATTGTCATGCAAGTGTTCGTACTTTTCCCATCCGCTAGGTCTAGTAGATAGATCCAGTTTAATTCCGCCAGGTCAAGTAGATTAGAGTATTAACCCACTTAATGAATGCGTGGCAACAGCCGACCCCTTTTCCGATTGTGTCGTAGAAACAATCTCGAGTAGGTCCATAGTCTCTGTGGTTCGATCCCGCTCTTGCCGCTTATACTTAGTAATATTCGTTGCATTAGTGGGAAAATTATAAATCTTGTTGAAAGGGGGAACACGTGCACACGACACACGTGCAAAAATCCTCTCTTCAAACATATAAATAAAATGGAGAAAGCATAACTATATATTTTCAAAAGATAATAAGTAAGAACATAAATAATGCAACATGAACATAACACGGATGTAAAGAAGTATTAAAGTAGAGATAATAGAACAATAAAATGTCAAATCAACCTACACTAAATAAAAATATTTATCACAAATATATAATTAATCAGGTTTAATCGGGTATTAGTCGGGTACCCTAATACGGGTTTCGGGTACCCTAAATCCAAAAAATTCTAATATTAACTACCCAAACCCGTACTGAACCTATAATTTCGGGTTTCGGGTATCCAAAACCCGTCGGGTATTGGGTCGGGGTTGGATATACCCGAAACCCGCAGATTAAATTTGCAGGCCTACATACGACCTATATTTAAAATATTATTAATGAAGAATAGTATCTACTTCAATATTAAAAAAGATTTCATAAAATAGAAGTGAAATGGATCAAAATAATAAAATGACTTATTTTTATAAAGATGATCAAATGAAGACAAACATTTAAAGTTGGTGCATTTGGTGAGTGGGACAATAGTATTGGACTCAATTTGGGATAAAGGTAAAGGTCTAAAAAAGTTAACGGTATCGGTTAACCAAATACATTGGCTGCAGGCTCCATATATTTGAATCTTAAATTCCTAATCCTTTCTAGAACAACCAATTAATAATGGAGTACTTATAACTTATAACAACCTCCAAAGGAGACTAAAATCCTTACAACATTCTTTTACCATTTTTTACACAAAAAATTGCAAGTCATCCTTTTGCGGTCAACATCCATAGTGTTGTGAAATAATTATGTCAAAACCTCTTAATAAGATAATTTCTCAAAAAAAGCATGATTAATTTGTATATTAGGAATTACTCTTATGTATTCTGACATTCTAATTGTTTAGCTTGTGCATACGCTATAAACTCCCATAAATACATATGGTTCACTCTGGTCTTTAGGTTAGGGGTAAATATACCGAAAAACGGTTTATCGATCGTATCGTATCAAAAAATATCAAATTTTTAGTATACCAAAATTTTCTGTATGATACAATACAGTATCGTAAATTTTCGATACGATAACGATATGAATTTTCTTATACCACGGTATACCGATTTATATCGAAATTATCGGTATACCGAAATATATCGAAAATCAATAAGTATTGAATTATCGATACATAACGTTTATACTAATTATAATAATAATATAATTTATTTTTTACATATTAAAAGTTTAAAATCATAAATAGATATCCATTTAATTTATTTATATATTCAAAAATATTTATTGGAAACCCTAAAATCATAAATAGATATCCTTTTAATTTCAATATACCGTTCAGAACGGTATACCGAAGTTTGGTACGATATACCAAAATTTCGATACAGTAACGGTATAGATATTATCCATACCGAAATTTTAGATACGGTAACGATGTGAAATTCTTTCATATCGATATTTTTGATACGATAACGATACAAAATTATCGTATCGACCCACCCCTACTTTAGGTGATTCAAATAATTTTGAGAAGCTATTTTACAACATTTTAAAATTTAATCTTGTTAATTAAATAACTACTATCAAATCCAATAATAATTTAATCTTATACAAACGATGTCAAATAAAAACTCAACGTTAGGCCTAGAGGAATGTATTAAAAAATTCAAGCGCAAAAAGTAATATTTTTGACAGTTTATTAAAAGAAGAATGTCAAGGAGAAAAGACGAAAATAAAAACGTGGAATGAAGGGAAGCTACCATTTTCTTTGAAGTCAACATATGTTGTCTTGTCTCATCTTTCCATATAGGAAATACCGCATGTAATTTATTCTTTATTGAAATAACGCGTCAACACAGTACAAATCTCTCTAATATTAAAACCCCTCTCTCGTTTCATCGTTAAACCCAAGAATCTCTCAACATTTCTGCAATTCGCTGAGTTCTGGTGCTAGTGAGAAGATACTAAATTTCAATCAATAAATGGATAACATTTTGGGTTTGCTAAGGATCAAAGTTGTGAGAGGCTTCAAACTTGCTAAAAGAGATGCGAGAAGCAGCGATCCTTATGTCATTGTTCGGATGGGCAAGCAGGTTTGATCATTTCCTTTATTTAACAAATTTGTTTTGAAATCTGTTGGGTTGTAAATTCATACCATATCGACTCGACTGAGAAAAGTTGAAAGTACTAATAAAATAATCCAAAAACAATCTATGCAAACTTGGTGTAAAGCGAAAAATATCAAACTAATAAAATTTCGACTTTATGGAATGATCAGAAGCTAAAGACTCGAGTGGTGAAGAAGAATCTGAACCCGGAATGGAACGAGGAGCTGACTCTGACGATTGCCGATCCAAATCAGCCCATCAAATTGGTAGGTTGATGTAAATTCATCCATTCTTTCTTAATAAATAGTCATTATGAATTCAAAAAATAACATGGGCTTAAAATGCAGCAAGTTTACGACAGAGACACGTTCACGCTGGACGACAAAATGGGGGATGCAGAGTTTGATATAAAGGAGCTGGTGAGGGTGCTGAAGATGGAGTTGGAGAATGTTTCAAATGGGACAGTGATGGCCAAGGTTGTGGCAAACAGGGAGAATTGCTTGGCTGAGGCAAGCTCTATTGTGTGGGAAGATGGGAAAGTGGTGCAGAATATGGTGTTGAGATTGAGGAATGTTGAGTGTGGAGAAGTAGAGCTTCAGCTGCACTGGATACATATTCCTGGCTCTAGAGCTCTCTAGTCTTGTGTTATTTAAACCTTTCTATGTACAGACTTTTTTTTTTTTTTTTAATTTTTATGTTGGGAAAGGGTATTTTCTGCTTAATATGATATGGTGGTATGAGTGTGTTCATGTGTAGAATTTGGGGTTGGAGTGATATGAAGATATCGTGTTTCAACTTTCAATGGCAAATACAGCTCTTCTACAAGGACTTTGGTGACATATTAACAGCTTGGATTCTCCTAGCTGTTACAAAAGCTCAAGTTCTAAATCTCGTTTATTAAACTGTCCAAAAGCTGCTCCTTTGTTTCATGTTAATTAAGTCATTTTTCTATTTTGTAAAGTCCCAACATAATTCAGTCATTTTTAGGCACATATTATATGTAGTCCATTGTCATACACGATTTTTCAAATTTCCAGTCACGGGTATAATCATAATTATTCGACCCCCTTTTTTGGTAAAAGTATGAAGCAACTTTATTTGATGAAACTGTGACACATGAATAACTTTATTACTTATATGAAAAAAAAGAGTCGCCCATAAAATTGAATTTTTTTACTTGAATTTATATTGGGTTGGTGTTTTAGTGGGTGCAAATTATATCTAAGCCCAAAAAATCGAGCAGGCTTTTAAGAGCAGCCCATTAGACTCTCCAGTCCATTAATACAATTATATACAAATAGGATTTGGTGGTCATCAAAAATTTGGACAACATAAGTTTGGTGGAACAAAAAAATTTGGGGCTTCAATTGGGACAAGTTCAGTGATACTACATGCTCTTACATTATTTGTTGTAATGAACAATTTGGAAATATGGGCTTGATGTTTATGGTTATTTAATAAATTCATCATTACTCTAAATTATTTTTTAAACGAGATGATATAGTGAGTGAATATAAGGGCCATCAATAGAATTATTCTAATCTCTCTGTTCTTTTCTTCCGTCTTACAATATATCAATTCTACTCTGAACAAACTAAGGAGTATGTTTTACTTTTTCTTGATTTGTCTCCACATTTTCCAGTTTTTAGACCCATTGTACGTTTTATTTTTCAGACCCACTTGAATCGTGTCAATGTTCAATGAATCAATGTAAAAAAATTTAACACGTTTAATTCGCATAAAATAACAACATGAATGTTGAAAAAAATTTCAGCACGTATAATTTGCATAAAAATAACAAAAACATCAATTCCAATTTTGACCAAATTGAATATTGATAGTACTTTATAATTTATCATTTAAATTTTAAATGAGACGTTCAAACCAAAATTAACCTATTTTTTGTGATTTTAATTCAACTTTTAATGATTTTTATGGAAATGGTTTAAGATCAGGTCTCACTCAAAGGATCATCTTATTTAAAAAACTAAAATTTATCATTTAATAAGTACTTTATTTTAGTACTATTAGAAAAATAACGTTATTCTTTTTACCTTCACCTAGAAAACAAATGGTTTTCTGATTTCTCCTCTCCAGAACAAATTCTTTGATTGTTTGGTTCTCCAATTAAAAATTAATTATAATAATGTTTTCTTTGTGTCTCTCCTAATAGAGGGATAATATAATAAGGTGAAATATAATTTATCATTTAAAATATGGACTACAACTTTTATATTTTATTTTTTTGAATAATAAGTATATTTGTCCAGCCTTTATATATCATAATTAGTATTGCAAGGAACTACATTCCATAATTAAGTTGAAACACGTAAGGAGATGTGGATAAGTGGGATTTTACATGTTAAGGACCCGTTCACCTTTCTAGAAATGCCCAGAAATGGGCTCAATTCTTGGCTAAATCAGTTGTTCAGCTTCATGGTTTTATTACTGCCCAGCCCGCTAGATATGGGAAAGCCCGCACTATTGATCAGATTTGGGGTAGATATGAATCTTGACAATTTGATGGTATTTGAATCGGAGCTGGAACAGTGCTCCAGATTTGGACACAAAATGACTCATCAACCCTCAAGGCTCCAACTAACCCACATCCATCTCTCTCGATTATCTCCAATTTGAAGCAAATCTCTCATTCCTTCTCACCGTCGTTTGTCCTTGGCAATATCGTCGTCGGATTTAAGGGAGCAACCTCCCGCCTCGGTCGCTGTCTCCACCGTCCTCCGGTTCCGCACCCACCCCTTCAGCCCCAATTCCCTTGCATTCTCAACTGAAAAGTTCCTATAAAACACCCCTGCACCCGCCCCTTCACCACACCACTTCACTTAATTCAATCAAAAATCCAAAATTGAAGAACAATTCGCACAAATTGAATTTCCGTAAACAAAAAAATTTAAATAGCATAAAGCGGGTGTTTATAATTTTATCAGCGGCGGGGGAGGAATTCACGGCAGGCATGGGAGGGCGGAAATGATGTCAGAGGAGAGGAGGAATATGAGGTGAAGGGGATGAGGAAGAAGAAATAGCTGCCGAAGTGGGAGGGGTTTTTTAGTCCAAACATATTCACATGTCAAATTCTATATTCCAAAACTTAACCTAAAATATGACTAACTAAACACACAATTCAATTCACAATAGGTGGGCCACCCACTTTCAATTCTCAACAAGATAAAGTGAACGGATCCTAAAGATGAGGGGTTTTGTTGTGGGTGGGGAAAGTTACACGTTAATTAGATCGATAATAGTTGGGATAGCATTTAATTAAATGATTGAGGCTTATCATGTCTTTGTTCATCATCAATATCCGAGGCATGATTCGACTGCATCTTCAATTAATTGTCTCTCTTATAAATAAAGCTTCAAATGAGCACCGATATTTTGTGATGGAAAATAATAATGTAATGAGGAAAAGTGTGTGGACCAAATTAATGAGTTAGGAAGATCTTCTTCTCATTAAGGAGTGGGCAAATGACACTGCTAATTAGTAATTAACCACTCGTCAATCGTCAGTAATGGTGTATCCAGAATTGTTGAATTGGAATGTGAGTTAGTTCGACAAATTATTACAGAACACATTATTTATAAAATTTTATTAAACATTGTTCGATTTAAAACACATATTAAAATACAAAATAACAATTGTTTTATCGCAAAGGTTATGCTAATAAATGGAACTATTTACTGACACTAAACTAGACTATATAAACCCATCTCCTAGTACTTAAGTATATAATGTAGTATCTACTTCCATAGTACCACAAAGTAGATATCAATATAGCCTTCACGAGATAAGCTTCTAACAATGATTTCAATTCAATTTCGATTTCGATTTCGATTTCGATTTAGATTTGTCTTTATCCCCATAATGTAACCTCTCGGGTATCTTTCAATCTAAAGTAATTGTAGATAATCAAGATTTTGGAAAGTCCACATTTTGACCAATTACTCTAAATGATAAATATATTTATAACACCCTTTATATTATACTTTTAATGTACACTCCTCTTTTACCAGGACACTACTTAAATTAGAATTTTTCAATATTACCTAAAACATTTTTTTCATGTCCTAGACACTAAATCTAGATTACATATAGTAGTTCTTTCACCTTTTAGATCATATGTTTCTTTTTTTACCTTGACTTCATAACCTTTAATTAGTTCCTACTATGTAGGGGATATCTATATATAAAGCTTGCATTAAGGAGAGTTGTGTTAACAATCACAATACACTTCTCAATTAATTAAGATTGTGATGGATAAAAGAATTTGAATCGACTAATTTAGTGAGTACGACTATTGTTGGAATGTATTATCATAATTGATACACGTCCTTTGGGTGTAACTCTTGCCTTGCTATGTATAGTTGATTACTCTTCCAATTAACTGGTTCACGCTTCATCTTGTAGAACTATTTACTCGTTCTAGCTAGAATTACAACCTTTAGGTATGCCTTTATGATCAAGATCATTATTTTTTATCACTTTATTGTTGCTTATAATCTTTTGCTTCCTCCCAAAACGACTATCTAAATATATAATCATGCTCTGTGTAATTATAAGAGTCCAACTCATCCTGGTTAAAAACTAAGTTAAAATATTCGCCCAAACAAACTGTTATACACCATTTAAAGAGCCGTTTCAATTCGGTACAAATTTTAAGAAATTGTTTGGCTTTGTAAAAAAATGTAAAGGGAGAAAGTAAGTGGAATGTGAAACTCATTTTTATACTATTAGTTTTATAATAAATTTTGAGTGTAAAAAGTTAGTAGAATGTGGGATCCTCCCTATACCAAAAATAGAAAAATGCAAATAGTTCTTTAAATAGTGGACAACTTAAAATGATAAAATGAAACTTTAAATGGTAGACGGAAGAGGAAGTAGTATATTGGTATAACATTCTTGTTTATTTCACTTTTAATTTACAAAATATGTAGAGTAGGTGCTAGGATTATGAAGCATAAACTCTTTTCCATCTTAATGATTTTAAAATTCCAGTCATTATATTCTATTAATGACGTTGTGCATGGGACTACATTTCATAATGAAATTGAAACGGGTACGCAAGTAAATGAGAAAAGGTGGGATTTTGCATGTTAAAGATGAGGGTTTTTGTGGGTTGGAATAGTTACACGTCAATTGGATTAGATCCAACATAGTTGAGAACGCATTTAAAATGATTGAAGCATATCATTGTGTCTTCGTTCACCAAAGTACGATACATGATGCGACTGCATCTTAATAAATTGCCTCACTGTTTTGAATAAAGCTTCAAATGCTCACCGATATTTTGTCGACACGACGAAAATAGAAAATACTAATAATGTAGTGGAAATATGTACGTTTACCAAAGAATGGAATACTCCTACTACAAAAGAGAAAACACAAAGAATAAAAAAAAACTACTACGTACACCAAATATGTATTGCAAAAAAAGTCCTCTTTATATGTTAGGTGACTTTATGTTCCCTCCAGTTCATTATTATTCTAGAGTTGTTACTTTATTTTGTAATACACATTTGGTGTACTAATAATCATATAGTAGCACAAAGTAGATATGAATGTAACTATTCTAGCTTCAATTTAAAATAATTGTAGATAATCAAGAAATACCACATTTCGACCAATTACGTTAATGTACACTCCTCCTTTGAAACTGAAAATTAACCTTAAATCATTCACCAAATTTCCTGGGTCAAGCAACATAAGTTTCCTAAAACAGCTAGACAACAGAGCATAAGAAAAAAGTAACAGAACAGATTTCCCTAAATAACTACCGACAGAAAAAGCTGCAACTAACAAACTAAAGTAGAATTGATTCTAACTACCGATTATCTTCATCTTCTTCATCAAACAAACATGAACTAGAACGAAACAACGCATAGAAACAAAGCATACTTCAAATCGAACATTAAACGAGACGATTAAGCTAAATATCACCAGATCTAATCTACCAGGTCAAGCAAATCAACAATAACGGAAAATTCCATGCAGATCCAAAAGTACGTACTCAGATTTAAACATTAAAAAGGAAATCTACACTAGATCCATCAGATTCAACACCAACAAAACTCAGATCCATAACCTCCAACTCCCGATTCAACTCCGAATCAAGCCAACAACCAACAAATCTACTCAGATCTCTCCGATCTCAACTTCAAACATCCAACAGTTGCGAAAAGCATCCAGATCAGTAAATAAACAGTAAAGCATCAGAATCAGAGCGGAAACAGAAAATAGAAACTAGATTAAGCATCAAACTGCAAATGTAGCCTCAAAACAGTAGCCGAACTTCCGGCAAGGAAGTCGGCGAGAATAAGTACATGCAGAAAATTAAAATTGTTTCTTCGCCCTTATCAGGACGGTGTTACACTTTCAACTGAGCAAACACACCACGCTACACTACCCAGGATTCCCCATATGAAACCAAACGCGTGAGCTAAGTGAGTGAAGATGAAGAGTGAGCCGAAACACCTAAGGAATTTTCTAACTAAAAAGAGAGCTCCTTCTTCAATATTTTTCCTTGTATTTATAGGCGTGGCTCCAATCCCTAGGGCAACGAACTTCATGATTTGACATTTGTTTCCTTGAGAATTTCGCTCATTTTCTTCACTTTTTCTCTTCTTTTTCTCCGCGCTGGTGATTGATCTTCCTTCCTAGGTCTGACAGATTATTCACGCACCTGAACTTACAATTGCACGTTAGCACCATAGAAAACATAGAATTTAGATCCAAAACAAATGCATGAAACGAGCCTTATCACACAACATGATAGTCGAACACGAAGGTGGATGCGTTACCGATTGGGGCGATGATGAAGGTGGATCTAGCTCCAGCACGGCGACCGCGCTCCACGCTCGAGGATTACCGATGGGCTTCAATGAGGTTCTGTCTAGACAGGCCTCAATGCGCAACCAACAAGACCATGCTCAGCTCATGAACGACATGGTTGAAGAAGTTTGGGCTCGTAACCGCCGTCGTTGAGAATGCGTATTTTTTAAAATTCGTATTGTAATGTATTAATTTTAAATGAAATAAAGGTTTTTTTTTCCAATTTTTATAATTATTTAAATATTCAAATAAAGAAAATGCTTAGGGCGACCTTTAGGGCGGCTTATAGAGCGCCCCACTGTAGGTGGAAGGGTAGGAGGATAAAATGATGACGTGGCGGTGCATAGGGCGGGCTTTAGAGCGTCCCTTAGGGCGCCCCATTGCTAATGCTCTCACGCTTCATCTTGTAGTCCTATTTACCCCACTAGAATTACAACCTTAAGGTAGGCCTTTAAGATCATGATTCATGACCCTTGTTTTTGCCACTTTATTGTTGTCTAGATATTATTGCTTCATCTCAAAACGACTATCTAGATTTATAATCATGCTCTTTTTAGAAATTAAGTCAAAAGATTCTCTCAACCAATAAGTCGAACAAATTGTTATACAACCTTAAGACTACCGAACATTATTTGTGGTTGTCACGACCGCACCTTCTAAAGATAGAAAGCCTGGTAAATCGTGACTAGGGGAGGATGAAAGAAGAGAGGAAGAAAGGGGAAAACTGTGGCACAACTAAACATAAACTGAATAACTCGAATAATATATCAGAGTGCATGATACAATGAATGTAAACTCGACTTTTACAATGTAGCGGAAGAGTCAAGAGCAGATGACATCGTGTATGAAGACACGACGCATCAAAATACTATTCTATCGAAGGATCTTCACCGTCTATGCTCAACACCGCCCGCCGTCATAACTGCTCAACCTACACATTTTTAAAACATATGCAGGGCTGAGTACTTGGTGTACTCAGTGGACACGTGTCGAAATATATTTTACTGAAAGGAACTGGTTTTGTCAAGCCATTACTTAGTGAGCTCGAGGTTTTATCTTAAAAGGCCCGAGGACACTAAAAGCATTTTCTACGTAAAAATTTGTGACTGGAGTTTATTTTTCCTGAAACTAATGCCATATCTGAAACTGTGTGAACTGGGTATGTATGGGCTCACTCCACTTACAGACCCGAATTCGCTTAAACTGAACTGGTCTAGTAGGGACGTCGCCCTTGCTAGACAAACAGATAGGCAACGTTCAAAACAAAAACTTGGCATGACAAAACATATTGATAACTTAAATTACTGAACTACATTCATACTGGGAATGTAACTAATATCCGAAAGCATTCATACTGCAAAATATACTTGGAACATAAAAACTCAAAGCACATCATATAAAGCTCACGTAATATCATTTTACAATAGCATTTTTCGTAAAACTTGTACTTTAAACATAAAGCCCACAATAATTAGTGTAGGTTAGAAAAGCCCACCTCTTTTTATTAATTTCTCTAACTTGAATTTTTCGCCTGACTTTAAATTGCAGAGATAGTCCTTTGTGAAAAACATAAACATAATGTAATACCCGCCCCTTAAGTAAACCCCATTTTATTATGATTTTACCGAACTAGAGTCTTGTAGCCTCTTGTCTCATTGTTTGGAATGGAATTCACTACTTTTTTTCCTAATGCTTAAAGTTGTTGGTTCGCAAAACAAAATTTAAGTAATAATCGAACGAATTAAAACCATCTAATGTATGTTACGAAATCAAATGAAGTTGTACAAAGATACGAAGTGGTTCTCCCCGAACGAAAGCGTTCGCATACATTGCAAATAACACTTTAATTTACATGAATAGAAGAAAAGGAAACGCAGAGTGAATGAGACAGAGGGAACAACCGAGGCGGGGACGGACTGCGAGGAGGATGCGACTCCGCCGGCAATAGAACGCAGGCGAAAGGGGTATCGGGACAGCGGCGATTCTCGCAAAGAGTAATGGGGGAAATGAACCTAGGGTTTTTTCTTTTATTTTCAAATTGGGGATTTCCTTGTTTAGGGTTTTGTTTTGGGAATTGAGGAATGAGGGGAAGAGCCGATGGAATTGGGGGAGTATAGGTTGGGTCATGTTTTTTTTTGTGTGGGCCTCTCCCTTTTCTTTTGTTTTGGGCCAGGGAGATCAAAATTGGGATTGGGCTGATAAAAATTTTCTCCAAGTTGGGCCTGTCGTGCCTTTAAGTTGTGGGCTCTCCAAATTTTCTTGCCCGATCAAATAACTGCTGGTCCACTAATTAATTTCGTGTTGATAAATAAAATCCCCGGATTTTATTTTTAACACTAGAATAATTTTTGTGAAACTCTAAATAAATTAAATCTCTCGACTAAATTAATGCTCGGAGACTTTCTATGAAATAGGGAAAGGAATAAAATAACCATGCACTTAGGATGCATACATGCTAAGTTATTTGGATTCTTAAGTCTAATTAAATATTATTCTTAATTCTAAAGGGGTGTCTTCGCACGTCTTAAAAGGGCAAATCAAGGAAACTGTCAGCTAAGTAAATAGCTTTGAGGTGTGCATTCTTTCAAAACGTGATTTTAGTATGAATATGTGAATCTTTTCTAAACATGTTTGTCATTCCATGTTTTACTTTTTATGATTACCTATCTGCTTAGCTATGTTAATCATGTTAAATCGAATTCAGGTCCCAGTAGGGCGGCAAACTGTACACAAATGGGGATCGTGAGCTAACTTTCGAGTTGGTCGGTCCAGTGACCGTCGTGGAATGTGGCCACTTTCCCGTTTCACATACGTTCAGATATGGTATCTATGTTCATGTGATTGCGCAATCAATTTTTCGAAATTAAAGGAAATTTAGAGACTCGAGCCTTTTAAATAAAAACCCTGTGTTCACTCAACTGTGGCTGACAAATTTAAATGAAAATTATATTTTTGCACTATGTCCACCGAGTATATTAAGTACTCAACCCTGTATGTTTCTTTTCTAACGTGCAGGTTGAGCGTGTGAGGAGTCGAAGGTGTTGGGTAATGATTGGTAATAAGTAGCAATAGGTAGCCCAAAGTAGTGTGTCTTCACACACGCTACTTTATCTTGGACTTTTCCGTTGCAATAGGACTATGTACTAGGAGTTATGAACCCGGTTATTATACCCTGGTTTCATTTTGATTGTGTACCATCTTCGCCTTCAGAATTAATATTTTGAGTTTGATTGATTCCTTATATATATCCCTTTATTTTAAGACTATTTAGTTAAGTTATAGCTGCGCTCACTAGCACTAGGGAGATGTGGTCGTGACACATAACAACATACTTATTAGATTCAAGAAATTCTTATACTTATAGGAATGCATGCCCTAATTAATTTCTTTTATCCTTCGTTCATTTCTAAGAAAACTCTGGAACTTGCATATTAATTAAATCAGGAAATTTAATTAATAGCATTTCTTTCTTAAACTTGATTATTTTTGTGACTTGAGAACGTCGTCTCCCTATTCCCTTCTATTTCCTTAGCGGCCCCCCGAGGCGTCACCGAGCGATGCTGGTCAACCATTTGCATCTCAACTTTTATACTTTCCATCTTCGAACTCTAAATAAATTATTCGGGAATTAATTAATTAAGCTCCAAGCTCAATTCCTTAAATTAATTTCATCCCAACATAATTAAATCTCGGCCCAAACTATTAATTAAATAAAAGCCTCTACTCACTTGCCCAACTCCTTAATTAGCTTACTGGCCCAATCTTCCATTTAATTAACTTGGCCCAATCTCAAAAGAAATCAGCCCACTTAAGAGCATCTCCAATGGCGGACGTCCGGTCGGACATCCGGTCGGACGTCGCGACGGGCGACCGGGACGTCCGCCATTGTGGCGTTTAGGGTCGGATACGGATGTCCCGTGAGGACGTCGGCGCGACGGGAGGGCGGACGTCCGCCATTGTGGCGTCCAGTCGGATGTCCGGTCGGACGTCCCGTTTTTAATTTTTTTTTTAAAACTCTATATATACGGCTCGTTGAATTTTATTTCCGTAAATGTAAATTGTTTTATTTGTAAATGTATGATTTTTTTTATTGCGGGATGTCCTAGTGGGAAGGGCGATGGGAAGGGCGGATTGTGCAGGGGATGTCCTAGTGACGTGGCAGTGGGATGAGAAGTCCTAGTGACGTGGCAAGAGGTGTTTTTGGGATGTCCTAGTGGGATGTCCTAGTGGGATGTCCGCTCACTGGAGATGCTCTAAGCTCATTCATCTCTGTCTCTCTGCGACAGCACAGCGCCATCACAGTCATTGGTGCTAGGCCAGCTACGGCGTCGCCGACGTCTCCAGCTGCAGCCTACGCTGCTCGGCTTCTCAGACCAGCGCCGCCGTTCGTCGTTGCCTTGCTGTGACCTTCAGGGCTCCGTCGTCACTCGGCTTCCGTCGGACAACCTTACGCACTAAGCTAAGTCCTCCATCTCTTTCTTATCCTTTTAAAGCTTGGTCTATTAAGCTTTGAGTTCTTGGGAAGTAGCTATGTTGGAGACTTTTGATTAGTGTTTTAAGGTTGTGATCTTGGAGAGAAATTTAGCTCACTGGAATGAGTCTTTACATATATATATGTTACACTATTTCCTACTGACTGTTATGGTTTGGCTAGGCATTGGCTCATAAAGATCATATCTTTATCTATTGATGTTATTTCTATGACTTCATAAGTGATCATGCTTCTATGATTCTAAGTTCTTGACTATCTATGGTGTATTCTCTAAATGATACAAGAGGGTATTGTGGGGTTACCTTGCTTGGTAATTCCTCTCAAATGTGGCTATTGCTTGCTGCCACTCTTTTCTCCTCTTCCTATTTTCACCCTCTCATGGTTATATGGTGAAAACGATTTTGTGTAACTAAGGGGACTGTGCACCTATATATATATACCGAGTTGATCGGTTGAGGTCCTAGGTGGCTGCTACGTGGCTGATCTTCAAGCTATTGGGCTGAGTTTTAAATGGGCTGAAGCAAAGACATTTAGGCTTGCTAAGAAGGGGCCCAAAATCTATATACACCCTTTTTCTCTTATGATAGTTCTATGTTCTTGATCCAAAGATGCATCATATATAGAGTTGATAACTTATAAAAACTAGTATGGGTTTCTTTGGTGTAAGTCAAGTACCAACTTTGTATTCCCTCTTGATTCATTTATATAAAACGCAAGATCGTCTAGTTCTATCAAAGCTTTCACTTTGGTCGTATAATTGAAAATAAAACATGGAAAGACTTGGGCTCTTATTAGGAACCCTAAATAGAGAAATAGTAATTAGGTTCTTGGATAACAACAACTCTATAAATTCTCGAAATATAATGACGGCGTCCGGCTTAAAGTTTGACGCTCTTTCGAGAATTATTAAAATAAAAGATACGAAAAGTTGGGGTGTTACAGTGGTACATAAGTTTCTGGCAATTTATTCTAGTTTTGTGTTTTTGGGAAATAATATATTGAAAATAGTGAATTTTTTATGTGGTTCTACTTCTACATTAGTTTCACTAATGATCATATATAGTGTTTATCCAAGAAGCTTGCATTCATAGAAAGAAATACTTTCTTGAAGATGATAGAACTATGAAAACATACAGACAAAACATCTCACAAACTCTCAATTCAAGCCATTTAACTATCTAAGAGGGATTATGAAGTTGTTGGGGTTCAGGTGAGTGAGAAATGGTGGATTAAAGTTGGGCATAATTAACTTTTAATTAAAGCTTGGAGTTTGAGCTTAGGGAATAATTAACTAGTGTTAATTATCCCACATAGGAGAAGTAACACATATTTTAATGTGTTAAAATTAAGTGACTTTATGTTACTTAATAATTATAGTGGACCAAGATGGGTGAAAGAGCCCACACGTGCGCACACGCGCGCGCCGCCGCCGCCCGCCCGAGCCCGAGCCCGTGGTCGTGGTCGCGGGCCGTGGGCCTTGGGCCAGATCCCGATCCCGATCCCGATCTCGATCTCGATCTCGGACTTGGACTTGGACTTGTATTACGCTCCGCACACGCTCCGTACGCGAAAGGCACACTCCTGCCACACGCTCGTAATCGTCGGCGGTTACGAATCTGCCATGATGAGCCTTCATGGCTTGGTTGACCCTGCATGGTGGCTTGGCCTATAAATAGGCTAATCATTCCACTGCATTAGACACACATTACACAAGCATAAGCTCTCTCCCTCTCTCTACATTGTCTTTCTGTCGAAGCTCTGCCCTCTCCTCCATCCAGTTCGCCGGAGCTCATTTGATTGCGGTGCTGCATCGCCAGAGACGTAGCCGTTTTACCTTTGGGGACGACACGCCAAACCGAGAGCACTACCGGGGCGTATCTCGTCTTGGGGGAAGATGCCTCCTCGACTCGGCTAAACTTATTCACGGTTACTGTTTCAATTTCAGTTGTAATTTGTAGTTCAGTTTCTCCTTTTGTATTCCTTCTTTGGGTTTGTATTACGCCCGGCTTTTATCTCTTGTAATCCTAGAAACCAACAATCGCAAGACGAGATATAACTTGCTTTTGAAGGAATTTGGACACTAAACTGAACCTAAAAACTTTCGAAACATTTAACACCTTTGCTGGAGATGTCGACTGAATCCAACACCGCTGCTACCACCACCACCGCCGCCATTTCCTCCACCATGGCGACCACTGAACCGGTCAACACTTCATCGATCCCCTCGATGATGCCAACCCCCGGCTTCCCAGCCGCCTCTTCAACTGTCCCATGGGTTTGGGACAACCCTTTCGGGGCGTCCACTGGTTCCACCTTTGGTGGTTCGGTTGGTTTCACTTTTAGTGGTTCCTTCGGATTCTTTAATGGATCGAGTGTTGGGGCCTTCGGGTCTCACACGAATGCTGGGGCCTTCGGGTCTCATGCGGGTGCTAGTCCCTTCGGGGCTGGTACGACCATGGCGGGCTCTATGCCCAACATGAATGGTGGGGGCTCTATGCCTAACCATGTTGTTGGCTCCTTCGGGGGCAACGGAATTGGTTCCTTCCATGGACCAAGTGCGACACCTTTGGCACCAAGAATGATGCCACCTGCCGAGAAACCACCAAAGTTTGGAGGATCTGACTTCAAGCGGTGGTACCAAAAGATGTTATTCTACTTGACAACATTGGGCGTCGCCAACTTCCTCACGGAAAACGAGCCGCCTGCGCCAAACGACCAAGAGACTAGGCTCGAAGTCATGGCGGACTATGAAGCTTGGAGAAAAGGGGATTATCTATGTAAAATTTTTATTTTAAGTGCATTAGATGATAGCCTCTACAATGTATACTCCAATGTAACCACATCTAAACAAATGTGGGAAAACCTAGAAAAGAAGTATAGCATAGATAATGCTGCAGGGACTGAACAAGTTGTAGCTTCCAAATTTATGGATTACAAGATGGTCGATTCTCGACCTGTCATGGAGCAAGTCCAAGAGCTCCAAATGATCATCCACGCACTAGTGGCTGAAGGGATGACCTTGCCCGATAAATTCCTAAGGTGCACGATCATTGACAAGCTTCCTCCCAGCTGGAAGGACTTCAAGAGCTATCTCAAGCACAAGCGAAAGCAGATGACCCTTGAAGACTTGATCGTGAAGTTGCGCATTGAGGCTGATGTGCGCAAAAGCGACCAAAAGGCTAAGGGCTTCACCCCAAATGAAGCCAAAGCCAATCTGTTGGAGCGCGGCGGTCCCTCCAACAAACGCCTTCGCCCAAACCGTCCAAATGACAAAGGGAAGGGAAAGAAGCCTTCAAAGAAGTTTGAAGGGGACTGCTACAAATGTGCCAAACCAGGCCACTTTGCAAAGGACTGCCGCAGCAAGAAAAAGAAGCCGGCTGCCCACGTCGTTGAGAAGGAGTTCAAGGACTGGGACGAGAACGACCTCATTACTGTGATCACTGAAGAGGTTAACCTTGTTGATAACAAGGGTGGCTGGTACATCGACACCGGCGCTACTGCTCATGTCTGCTCAGATAGGAGCAAGTTTGCCTCCTACACCGCGGTTGAAGGAAGGAAGATCAACATGGGGAATCAAGCATCCTCCGAAATCCTTGGCATCGGAAATGTGATCCTCATGATGACGTCTGGCGTCACAATAACGTTGAAGGATGTGCTGCATGTCCCGGACATCCGCAAGAACCTAGTGTCAGGATTAATACTAGTTAATAAGGGGTTTAAACTTGTATTTGAGTCTGATAGGTTTGCTTTGTATAAGTTTGGAAAATCCCTCGGAAAAGGTTATGTAACCGATGGGCTTTTCAAGCTTAGTGTGGCAACTCGCAGTGTTGCAAAGCCATTGGCTAATAATAATAAAACATCTACTTCCTCTTATTTGACCGAGTCTTCAAATTTATGGCATTGTAGATTGGGACATGTAAATTCAAAAGCCATTAAAAGATTAGTGAATTTAGATTTACTAAAGGCTAATGAAGTGGATACCCAAGATAAATGTGAAATTTGTCTTGAAGCAAAAATGACTAAGTTGTCGTTTCACTCAGTTGAACGAAGCACAAAACCCCTTGAATTAATTCACACAGATGTATGTGATTTAAAGATGGTGCAAACTAGAGGTGGTAAAAAGTACTTTATCACTTTCATAGATGATTGCACAAGGTATTGCTACATTTATCTTTTAAAAAGTAAAGATGAAGCAATAGAAGCGTTCAAAAATTATAAGAACGAAGTTGAGAATCAACTTGGTTGTAAAATTAAAACGATTCGAAGCGATAGAGGAGGCGAATATGTAGCCCCGTTTGAGGAGTTATGCAACGCAAGTGGTATAATTCATCAAACAACTGCTCCATATTCACCACAATCTAACGGTGTTGCAGAACGAAAAAATCGAACTCTAAAAGAGATGATGAATGCACTGCTTCTGACTTCAGGATTACCACATAACATGTGGGGGGAAGCTGTTTTGACAGCCAACTATATCTTGAATAAAATCCCTCTCAAAGGAAAAGATGTTACTCCTTATGAGTTGTGGAAGGGAAGGAAGTCATCCTACAAATACCTCAAAGTGTGGGGGTGTTTGGCAAAGGTGATGGTTCATCCGCCCAAAGAAGTTACAATCGGACTTAAAACGGTTGATTGCATCTTCATTGGATATGCACTTAACAATAGTGCATATCAATTTGTTGTTCACAAGTCTGAAATATTGAATATCACAGTAGGAACAACAATTGAGTCGAGGAATGCTGTATTTCTCGAAAATACATTTCCTTGCAAAGACAAGGAAAAGGTCTCAACCAATTCTGAGACAATAATTGAAGAAGCCACTAGTTCTAAACCAGTGGAAGAAGAAGCCACTAGTTCTAAATCAGCGGATGAGGAACTTGAATCGCGCAAGCGTGCAAGGCCCGATCCAAAGGATACAATACTAAGACGTGGTAATAGAGTCAGAACACCAAAAACATTTGGTCCTGACTACATTGCTTTTATGTTATATGAAGAACCAACATCTATAAAAGTAGCCTTCGATAGCCCAGACGGGTTGCATTGGAAAGAAGCTGTTCAAAGCGAAATAGATTCAATTTTGCTAAACCACACTTGGGTGTTGGTAGATCTACCTGAAGGTGCGAAACCTCTAGGTTGCAAATGGGTGCTTAAAAGGAAATTTAAGGCCGATGGAACAGTGGATAAGTATAAAGCCCGATTAGTAGTAAAGGGTTTTAAACAAAAGGAAGGACATGACTTCTTCGATACCTATTCACCTGTAACAAGGATTACATCTATCCGAGTGCTTCTCGCTATTGCTGCATTGCACAATCTTGAAATTCATCAAATGGATGTAAAGACCGCGTATCTAAATGGTGAACTAGAAGATGAAATATATATGGAACAACCCGAAGGGTTTGTAGTACCTGGACAAGAGAAAAAGGTATGCAAGCTCGTAAAGTCCTTATATGGATTAAAACAAGCGCCTTTGCAATGGCACTTGAAGTTTGATAATGTGATGTTATCAAATGCGTTTAAAATCAACGAGTGCGATAAATGTGTCTACATCAAGAGCACTAATAACGGCCATGTTATAGTGTGTCTATACGTTAACGATATGTTAATCTTGGGGAGCAACACTCAAGTAATTAACGATACAAAGGCCATGTTAAAGAGAAACTTTGACATGAAAGACATGGGTCTAGCCGATGTAATTCTTGGAATGATGATTCTAAGAACGTCTGATGGAATCATCTTAACACAATCACATTATGTTGAGAAGATATTGAATAAATTCAAAGCTTATGATGGCGCGCCGGTTAAGACTCCAATTGAACTCGACGTTCACTTGAGCAAAAACAAAGGCGAGCCCGTTGCACAAGAAGAGTATGCACGGGTCATCGGGTGCATTATGTACTTGATTAATTGCACTCGACCTGACATTGCTTGTGCCGTGAACAAGTTGAGTCATTACACGAGCAATCCAAGCAAAGAGCATTGGAGAGCTCTTGTGAGGGTTTTGAGATATTTAAAACATACTCAAAATCATGGGCTACACTTCTCGAGATACCCCCCGGTACTTGAAGGGTACTGTGATGCGAACTGGATATCCGATAATAGAGACTCACTTTCAACAAGTGGATACGTCTTTACTATTGGGGGAGGTGCTGTATCGTGGAAATCCACAAAACAGACATGTATAGCCTGATCAACAATGGAATCGGAGTTCGTTGCCTTAGATAAGGCTGGTGAGGAAGCCGAGTGGCTTAAGAACTTCCTTGAAGATATTCCATGTTGGTCTAAGCTAGTGCCACCAGTGCTGATCCACTGCGATAGCCAAGCGGCTATTGAAAGGGCAAACAATGGTTTCTATAACGGTAAGTCTCGACATATACGTCGACGACATAACACCGTGAGACATTTGATCACAACAGGGGTGATTACAATTGACTATGTGAAGTCAATAGATAATCTAGCGGATCCGCTAACCAAAGGGTTAAACCATGATCAAATGAATAAGTTGCTAGAGGGAATGAGTTTGAAATCCACAAACTAAAGAATTATCATAGTGGTAACCCAACCATGATGACTGGAGGTCCCAAGAACTTGGTTCAAAGGGACAACTAAGCTATGAGAGTTCATGAGAAACACTCAACTATATTTATTCCCTAGAGAGCAATAGAGTGTTGGAGAACTTGCTTAGTGGTAAAGGCTAAGTCTATGACTTTTAATGGTTCTTAAGGATCTCAAAGAGATGGAGTTCTCAAAGAGACCAAGTATGACAAGGTACTAGACTAAGAATCACCTATGTGAGTGCGAAGTGTGGTCGCTTCATAAAACGCACTTATGAATCCAAAGTGAAGTCCAAGACCGCAGTGGACACAAAACGTGAGAACGGATGAGGTTGAGGTGTTTAAGCGTTAACACCATTGTCTCGGTGCACATTGTGGAGGATTAGTTTAAAGCATCGCGCTACTAAGCCACTTATGTATCCGATGGTGTCGACTATGGAGGGTTCAAAGCCAACAACTACCTATCCTTATGCTTATATACCTCTCGAGGGTTGAGCTTGTGTCTGCATGCATATGCATTCGGCTATTTCCACTCATGTGGGGATTGTAAAAATCATGGATTAAATATGCCCGGTCAATGGATTTTGACCAAATAATAAAAGTGATGAGACATTTAATTTTGTGAAATTAAATGATATAGCGTCGATCTACATTTTACGTAGATAAATGTAGTATATTCACATTCTCAAATCCAATTTCCGGTGAGTGAGAAATGTCAGATTAAAGTTGGGCATAATTAGCTTTTAATTAAAGCTTGGAGTTGGAGCTTAGGGAATAATTAACTAGTGTTAATTATCCCACATAGGAGAAGTAACACATATTTTAATGTGTTTAAATTAAGGGACTTTATGTTACTTAATAATTATAGTGGACCAAGATGGGTGAAAGAGCCCACACGCGCGCACACGCGCGCGCCGCCGCCCGCCCACCCGAGCCCGAGCCCGTGCCCGTGGTCGTGGTCGTGGTCGCGGGCCGCGTGCCTCAGGCCCGGTCCCAATCCCGATTCCGATCCTCGGGCTGCGAGCCTCGGGCCCGGTCCGGGCATAGTCAGAGCTACCACGTGAGAAAAGCACACGCTTCGCACGCGAAAGGCACACTCCTGCCACACGCTCGTAACCGTCGGCGGTTACGAATCTGCCATGATGAGCCTTCATGACTTAGTTGACCCTGCATGGTGGCTTGGCCTATAAATAGGCTAGCCATTCCACTGAATTAGACACACATTACACAAGCATAAGCTCTCTCCCTCTCTCTGCATTGTCTTTCTGTCGAAGCTCTGCCCTCTCCTCCATCCAGTTCGCTGGAGCTCTGTTGATTGCGGTGCTGCATCGCCAGAGACGTAGCCGTTTTACCTTTGGGGACGACACACCAAACCGAGAGCACTACCGGGGCGTATCTCGTCTTGCGGGAAGAGACCTCCTCGACTCGGCTAAACTTATTCACGGTTACTGTTTCAATTTCAGTTGTAATTTTTAGTTCAGTTTCTCCTTTTGTATTCCTTCTTTGGGTTTGTATTACGCCCGGCTTTTATCCCTTGTAATCTTAGAAACCAACAGTTGTAATAATAGAAGTTGAGCCAATCCAAAAGTCATATAGATTCAATACGATTATTGATTTGTTAGTAGCAATCTACTTAGAGTGCACAACAGAGTATTTGTCTAAAATGTGTTTATAATGGATAAATAATTTGTCCTGTTTAAAAGCTGTCAACTCAAGCCATTTAACTATCTCTAATGCGGGATTAAAAAATAATTGAATTAATTCTACTAACTTTTGGTTCATATTACTAAAATTTTATGAGTCCAAAGGTCATATAAATTTAATACAGTTATAGATTTGCTTGCAGAGTGTACAAAATATTTATTTATGGTGTTTTATGATAGATAAATAATACTACATCCGTCTCATAATAAATGTCACACTTGGGTGATGAAGGAATGATGATATGCTACATATCTTATGTGAGCTTTTTATCCAAGCACCACTCTCGTTTGACGCACACTTAGCATTGTTCATTTTAATTTATATATTTAGTTTGATTCTAATACATTTAAAAATGTTATTGAAATGTTTAATTTCACAAAATTCATAAAATCAAAGCTCTGTTTGTTCTTTTTCTCTATAATATTAAATAAATTAATAAAATAACAAAACAAGCTTTGATTTTTATAAATTTTATGAAATTAAAAATATCAATAACATTTTTAATGTATTAGAATCAAACTAAATAAATCAATCAAAACGAACAACGTTAAACGAGTGTCAAACTAGAGTGGTGCTCACATCAGTATGTAGTACTATATCATTCCTCATTGTTTTGTATACTAAGTGGTGAGAGAAAATACATTTTTATATAAGTATTGATTTAAGATAGAATTTTATTCCAAAAAATAAAATGTTATATATTTTATGGAAGAAACAAAAAGGAAAGTGTGACATATACTACTACAAAAAACTCGCAATTTAGTACGGATTGATCTGTCACTAATCAGCGAATTCCATCACTGAACCAAATTAGTGACAGATTAGTGTCGGATAAGGCCTTAATCAAAAGCCTGACACCAAAAATATTAATGACAGATTTGTGCAACACTAAAATTAGCGACGAAAGCATAGGGTGGCTAGTGGTTACGTTGGCATGTTTGTATTAGTGACGGAATAATCTTTCACTAACTAGCATTAGCAGTTCGTAAAATAATACTTATATGTGAAATACTTCATTTTCTAAACATGGACTTCAAAGATAAATGAGCTACACGGATTTTAATTAATGGGTACATTATTCAATAGGCATGGCTTTCGTTTTTGGTTTTGAGATCTTAAATCCTAATTATTATGAGTGTGGAATAATTATACTCCATTCATCTAAAAAATAGTCTTATTTTGTGAATAACACTAATTTTAATTATAAATTGGTAAATTAAGAGAGAGGGTGAGAAAAATTAGGTAAAAGTATGAGAGACAGGAGAAAAATTAAGAGAAAAAGGAAGAAGTAGATAAAGTGTGAGAAAAAATTATAATTTCAAAATTGGACTATTTTTCATGGACACTCTAAAATACTCCATCCCTTCCGCAGTGGTGGAGACGTTTCTTTTCGGCATGCGATTTAAAGAAATATTGTGTCAAGTGAGTTTAGTAATAGAAAGATAAAGTAAGAAATGAAAACGGTAGATGGATGAAAAGAGACTAAAGTAAGAGAGAAGAAATGTGCTGATTTTTTTTAAATGGGAAATGACTCCACTACTATAGAACGTACCAAAATAGCAAATGACTCAACTACTATAGAACGAAGGAAATTGTAAAATTAGACTATTTTTCATGAAACGAGGAAGTAGTATTATAAAAGCAAGATTTGTAAATATTTTACTTGTTTTAAAAATTAAAAAAAAAACCGAAAACGAAAAGCAAAGCTGTAAAAAAAGTGTGGGAGCAAAAACGTAGGCCGACCGACGCAATGCAGATGTGAGTTTTGGTAGTCCTCATGTCGGAGGAATTTGACTTAGACATTTTAGTGTGATAATATACAATAAAATTGCGAGAAAACACAAAAGATTGTGAGTTCTTTTACCATCATCGCTAAAAGTTAATACTACTACTAGTTACTATTAGATTGTGAGTCCCTCCGTTAGCGATTAGTAGTTTAGGTTGAGTTCGTCCGTCCTTAACCAAATGGTTAGAGGATCGATCTCTGCCTTTGAATATGGAACAACTTAAAATCCTTGAGCCAGTTGTTCCACCCTTTGAGGCGCCTACAAATCAGCAGGAGAAATAGTCACTAGGCCCGCCAATGGATACTCTTAGTAATTATCAAAAAAAAAAAGAAGAAAAGAAATCGTATATAAGAGTTCACTACTCATTTGTGGGGTTCATCTTTAATGGTGTAGGTTTCTATTTAATGGTGTGGGTGCATATTTGAACGCATATAGTCGAATTACTTATTTTCCAAGATAAAATGTACTGTAGTAATTAGCTATGAGATAATGATTGACGTTATAAGCGAATCGTTTGGTATAGAGAACATTTAATCAGATTACCTATTTAAAAGTTCTTAAATTTCGACTGAAAATTTTCCAACAGGTAAAATTGCTATGACAATATATTCAAAACCTCACAATCGGTGCTTAGAGCATCCACAACCGTGCTCTTGCCAGCGGCACGGTTGTGGGCCCGGGCGGTACTATTCATGCCTGCTCTCTGGCAAGAGCACAACACCCACAACTGTGCTCTTCCGCAAGGACGAGCACAATTAATATAAAATTCAATTACACAAAAACATTTTCATAATACTAAAATTCATTAAAAAAACCACAATAAAAATAACAAATTACAAATAAAATAAAAAGACATAATTAAAATCCTAAAAATTAAAAATTACATAATTAAAATACTAAAAATTAAAAATTACATAATTAAACTCCTAAAAATTAAAAATTACATAATTATTGGCTAATATAACCCGAGGAAGACTACGCATCCGGCGGCACCAACCCCAATTGTTTTTGGAGACCCAATATCATGGACTCGTGCGTTTGAAGTTGCGTGGGGGTCATAGTTGACCTATCGGCCAAATTGAGTTGGGCCAAAAGGGCCCACAACGAGTTGTTCGGGGGTGGAGGTGGAACATAGGGTGCGGGTTCGGGAGCAGGGGCAGATGGAGTCGCGGCGCGACGTCGTTCGGCCGCCGCCTTCTTCCTACCTTCCGGTCGGCGTCGGGAACCGCTTGGTTGGGCATCGGGGCTACCCAAGTTAGCTTCGGCGAGTTGGCTAGCCACTTCTTCGCCGGCGTCGGATAGGGATGCCGACCGTGAGCGTTTGGAGGAGCCGCTAGAGGAGGATGTTATGCCTCCCTTATACTTCGGGTGCGTCCGCGTCTCCTGCCAAACGTTAAGATATTTGAACGACTTACCGTTCATGGATTGGTAGGTGCTCAGCGAGGCGGTGATGATGTCGACCTCGCTTCGGCCGCTCCCGGCATTCCGGGACTCCTGGATGAAATAGCCGTTGAACTTGCCAATTTCTTCGTTGGCT